>NW_027673134.1:0-80273 GCF_964194105.1 Spermophilus citellus | reverse complement strand
AACGGGAGGAGAAAAAGGAGAAGATAGAGGAGAAGGAGGGAGAGGAGAAGGAGGAGGAAAAGGAGAGAGACGAGGAAGTGGAGGAGATGGAGTGGTTTGTAGGTAAGTCAAGATCAAGAATGGGTGTCCCTTGTTTGTTCATTTATTCCCAGTAATAGTCTAATTTTGCACAAAACTAGTCATTTCGTTAGCAATCAGTTTTGTGAGGAGCTGTCATTCAGCGTCACCCTTAGCGGTTACAAGAAGCAGAGAGAGAACAGAGAGAACGTTAGCTTTCAGCATCGTGGAGGAAAAGGGTTCTGCTTTCAGGGCTTGGGGACACGCTCCAGAGAAGCAAGAAATTGCAGACTCTTCCATCTGCGAGGGTTTTGTGGAGACGTGGAAGCCCTCGCAGGTCAGGTGACACGTCCTCACAGGAATATCCTGACATCTGAGTTACATGAGAGGCAGATGTCCCCAAGGACCCCATTCAGACCTTCTCCTTGGCCCCCATTTTGGCCTTGGCTCCCCCACACCTCACTAGGACATGCGTTTTGCCCTAGTCTCCAGTCATATTGGGGATCAGGGTTTCTGTGAACACAGGATATGAGAGTATCTTTTTGGACTCACTGCTTTCAAATCCTTTGGGTCTGAACCCTGCGGTGGCATTGCTGGGTCATATTGTGATTCAAAATTAAGCTTTTGAGGGGCCACCATATTGTTGTGCCAAGGGCCACCTGGAGCCCCAGGAGCTAGAGAGGCGGGAGGAGCCTCCCTGGAGCCCACGGAGGGAGCTCAGCCTGGGACTCTGGTCTCAGCCTCTGCCCTCCAGGGCTGGGGGAGGGGTGGTGGTTCCTGGATTACATTGAAGTCTCTGTGTTTTTGGTTATTTATTACAGCAGCCCCCAGGAAAACCCTTACAAACCCAGCAGGGCCTCAAGTTGTTTGAGAGGCCTAAGACCCTATTTTTACTGTTGGAAAATAATCATTTTTGGTGCTGAGTTCTGCAGCACTAAGAAATTTCATTTGCACTGGTGGATTTTAAGTGAATTATTCCACGAAACTGCACACAAGGCACCACCCCACCACCCAAACCGCACTCTACCTCAGTGTAAGGTTCCCATAGCAACCAACATCCCCATGCCCAGATCATCTGCCAAGATCAGCAGGATGTTTGGCTTCGAGGCGTTCGGTGATTTCTGCTTACAGGTCTGCAGAAGCCAACATACCAGGAGGAGAAGCAGGGTGGAGTCCCTGCAGAGGAAATAAATGTACAGGATTTGGCATGCAAAATATACACCATGCATATGTAGATGTCAGGCTTCTGGTGAGGGCTTGAACCAAACTCCTATGAGGCCAACTGAGCCCCAAGAGAATTATCCAGTTGTGGGAAGACTCTGGTTTTGCATGGAATCCAACAGCCCAAAGAAAACCAGGGTGGAGTCCCTACTGCTAATGTCCAATCAAGACCTACGCTAAGAGAGGCCCATTTCCTCCCTGCACCCAAACTGGAGATTCTCAGCAAGCAATCAGAAACTGAGCCCTATAATAAGAAAGTTCCCTCCACTTTAACCCCATGCAAACAGCACAGAGGTCCCCTCTTTATCCTCTGGGGACACATTCCAAAAATCTCAGAGGATGTTGAAAGTTCAGCTAGTACCTAACCCTAGATAGACTGTACTTTTCCAGTATATATAGATGCCTGTCATAATGTATAATTTATAATCTAGGCACAGTAAAGGATTAACAAATCATAACCAAACAGTTGTAACAATGTGCTGTGACAAATGCCTGACTTACAAGTTTTTCACTTTCTTTCAATTTTTTCTCCCCATTTATTTTTGGACATAGGGCTACTGAATCCTGGGAGATTTCTGAGTGCATTTGTGGTGACCTTTTGTGGCTACCAACACCCTGGGTGACGCTGGAAACACCCTTTCTTGTTGTGCAAGTCATGGTGTCTCTGAGTTTGTTTTGTCACTAAATGGGTCCTCTGGGTTAAGGTCATTTGAGCTCAACTCTCAGTAAAGCCGGGGCGAAATTGGAGTCCAGAGCCTGGGTCCTGCCATTTGGGGTCCTCGGCGGGTCAGGAGGCGCTGATGGTTAGCAGGCGCCTTGGCCCAAGGTGCCCGGAGCTCCAAGGCTGCGCCAAGCGGCAGGCAGGACACTAGGATTTTAAACCACAGATGGGGGATTCAAAGCAACCCCAGAGACGCAGTGCAGCCGGCAGAGAAGAGAGTCCCTGAGCGTCTGAACAGGGGGCCAGGCGCCCCACCGCCCCAGCGTCACTGGCGGGTCCTGGGCCCCACCTGCCCCAGGACCCAGAGGGACTCAGCTGTCTAGGACGCGCTGGGGGTGGGGCAACCGGGGAGAGCAGGTGGGCGGAGTCACTGCGACATCACAGTGCGTGTGTGTGGGGGGAGGGTAGTCGGAGGGAAGGGGCGGGGGCTGCCATAGATCTTGTGCGCCTGGCGGAAGGGGGACTGGAGGCAGGTCCCACTGCTGGAGGATCAGGGATGCGCGAGGGCGCAGTGGGCGGACTGGAGGACTCAGATTGGGACTGGCCTGTCCTAGCGCTGGGAGGGGGACAAAGCTGTGGCCGGGGGCGGGGATGGGGGAAAGTCAAGGGTCCGCACCGGGGGAGGGTCATAAGGCCCTGCACAGCTGCCCTGGGGCGGGATGGGGGACTTGGGGACCAGGAGCAGGGCGGGGCGTGTCCTAGAGTGGGGGGTGTGGGCGTGCTGGGGGTGGGCCAGGGACGGGCCTGAGTGTTGGGCACCACGGAGCTGGGGCTGCGAGGAGGACTCGCCCAGGAGCTGGATGGGGCCCTCCGAGGGGGACACAGGGTGGAGGGCGGTGCAAGGGCGTGTTCTAAAGTGCCCAATGGACTGCAGGGGGTGGAGCAAGGGGCGTGTCCTAGAGGGGGATGTGCTGGGGGTGGAGCAAGGGGCGTGCCTCAGTGTGAGCGGGCAATGCCTAGATGAGGCTGGGAGGGGACGTGCCCAGGAGCCCACCAGGGCCTGTCTAGGGGGAGACTAGGTCTTAAGGTGGGGTGGTGCATGGGGCGTGCCCTAGGATGGGGGGGCTGGACTTGCTGGAGGCAGGACAGGGGCGGGCCTTAGTTTTGGGCACCGCGGAGCTGCCCCAGTGTGGACACTTGGTCCCTGGAGCGAAGTGGGGAGTGACTTAGGAGGGGAAGGGGCGGCCCTAGTGTTGGAGGGACCATCAGTGCTGGGGGGAGGGGAGAGAGGCCGGGGAGCGGGATAGCAGTGGGTTAGACTGTTCCTGGGGACTCCCCAGCAGCAGCAGGGAGGGGACATGGGGTGTGTCGTGGGGACTCAAGCGGAGCCCCAAGTTGGGACCAGGTGGTATTTGGGGAGTGATCGGGCGAGACGCCATATTGGGAGGGGACTGGACAGGAGTCTCAGCTGGGGTCAAGTCCATGTTGGGGGAGGGACAGGATTTTGTCTTAGAGTGTGTGACAGGCCATGGCTGGGGGTGGGGACCAGGATAGGACACGGAGGGCTTCGAATTTATTGGGAAGACACGGGCATCCGACTGTGGGTCTTAAAAAAATGTGTGTGTGGAGGGTGTCACAGCCATGTCAGGATGGGGCAGGGGACGTGCCTTATAGAGATTGTGGGACTTGGCCCTGGGGAGGGGTCCTGGCTCCAAATGGGAGGGGCAGAGCGGGTCTTAGTGTGGGGACACTTCAGCGCATCTGTGCCGACCTGGTGTGGGGGACACAGGCCATGAGGGGGCAGGGAGCGGGTCTTGGAGGGGTTCGGAGGACCGAGAGTCTCAGCGTGGGGAGGCGTGTCACCCCCCCCCCCCTTGACCCGGGAGTGGCCCCGCCTTAGTCGCTAGCGCAGTTTCCGCGACTCAACCCGCCCCCCCCCCCCCGCTTGGCCCGAGACCCCTCCTCCTGCTCGGCCCCCCACCTTCCTCTGCGCCCCACCCCAGCGCTGCTCTCTGGGCCGAGCAGAGAATGCGCCTGGGGCTGGGTTTTGGTGACTCGCCATTTCCGAGCACCTCCGCTTCCTTCCCAGGGTCTCACGCTCCTCCCCTCCCCAGGCCTGAGTGGCTCGGTCCCCGGGGTCCCGCGCACCTAGCGGTGGCCGAGGTGCATCCCCTGGGCCTGGGAGCGCACCTCTGCGTGGATCCCATGGCTGTGCGCTGGCACCTGGGAAGGACCTAGACCCCAGATCTGGGCGCGATCCTCCTGGGCTGGCGTCTCCGCACACCGGGCTGCTGGGCGCGCTCCTGGACCCCGGTGGCTCACTTGATCTGATTAACCTCCCAACTCTGGGCCTGGGGAGTAGCGCCTGGAAACAGGTTCTCCCGGGTCCCCACCTCCCGGTGAAGCTGGGGCTTCTGGAGCTGCATAATCATGATGGGGCACAAGCAGGGTGACTCCCAATGCAGCCAGGACAGCTTAGGGAAACCCCCCCCCTTTTTTTTTATTCCGTCCAAGGGTCTTGGGACAGCCCCACCTCTCTTATAGAATTGGTGCAAATTCAGCTCCACCAGACTCCACATTGGGAATCTCTAGGGGGCTGGACTCTTGCTACTTTGTGCTTGCAGGACCTGGGGTGAAGCCAGAATTAAACCAGTCAGTCTAGACAGGGAAAAGGGGTGAGGCCAATTTTGATGAGTCTGGCCAGTTGGAGACTGTTCCCTGAGGGATTGAAATGTCAATTCCTTCAGTGCCCTTCCTCCACCCTTCTCCAGAACCTGCCCTTGAGCCAATCTGCTGTTAAGATAGCTTGTCCCAGCAATTGCCCCTCCCTACAGGGAGCTACAAGGTTTTTGATTAATGTGTCCTTGGCTGCTCCATCCTGTCCTTCCCCCTTCAGCTCATCTCGTTCCCACCTTTTGACCAGCTCAGGAGCATCTGGTCCTAAGGAGCTCTTAATGCTTAAGTACTTCCTGGCCTAGGCAGCTCTCAATCACCTGTTCAGTACAGAGCAGGCATGTTGGGTTCTGATGAAGCTACTTCACAGTTCTTCTTTTTTTTTTAATTAAATTTATCTTTTTTTCCAGGGGTTTTTCACAATCAGGAGTTGGTGAAGGGGTTCCTGTCATCTGCTGTCTGACAGGTCACAGTGTGGGGGATGCTGTGGCAGGGCCACACCATCTGGAAACCGAAACCATGGAGAATGTTAAGTGTTTGGTTTATGATCCTCCTGATGTGGAGAACAGGGCAACCGTCAATCAATAATAAAAGTATGTGTTGCCTGAGAATGCAGGAAAATTCCCAGAATGAGACTAAGGACACAATTGAGCCAGGCCCCAAGGTGTGTTTCAATCACTCTCAGGATACAAAAAATAGTGTTATTCCTTAAGAAATTCACAGGGGAAAGATGACCAATCAAAGTTCCCGAGAAAAGCCTAATCCACAAGAAATGTTTATCCCAGGGTTAACAGTGCCCACTAATGCCCCCCTCCCTTCCAAAGCCACAACCTCTACAATAGACTAGTTACAGAAAAACAATCACTGTGCCAACAAGGACCACCCTATGTAACTGGCTAAATTAAAGGAAGATTCTAGTATTCCCCTCGAGGACAAGAGGCTCATAAAAATACATTCCCCCCATTAACACCCCTCCTCTGCCTCACACGGGAATTCATGATGAAAGTGGAAAACCCAGAGTTAATATTAATGGCAAATGGGTTGAGGTGCAGAACCTGCCCTTTAGTTAAAAGACTAAAAAGACACGAGATTTGGTGGGCTTTGACCAAGGATCAAGGAAACATTAAGAAAACAGTTAAATAGGTCATATATAAAAAAAGGAAATTACTTTGGAAATAAAAATAGAATAATGTAAAATTAATATAGATATATTTTAGAGTCACTTCGGAATAATAGGCTTTCACTATTTTAAGTGTGTTTCACTATTTGAAGTGTGTTTTACTGGGACTTTAGATTGAAAGTAAGAAAGCTTACTAATGATTATAGGTGTGCTTTAAAGTTAAAGGTTAATGAAGTAATTATACTTATGATTTAAAGTTAAAAGTTAATAATAGACCAGGAGACATGTAGTCGAGTTGTGTAGTATAGTGTTATGGGCCAGGTTATATGAGCAATGACCAAACAGACTCCATTTTACCCTGAGACTTCATATCATGTAAGAAATGCTTCTCCTATGCTGAGGCTTGGGTCTATTCCTTGCAGAGACAGTTATAGGTCCTGCAGGGAGCTGTCCCTGGCTGGCCAGCTAAATTCTGTCCATTTGGACAGAACTGGGAATTGGTGTGTTTTCTGAGTGACCTGCCCCACAACAGTGTGCACCTAGTGATTAAGGTAAAAATGTAAATATTTAATCCTGATTGCCAAAGGTTACAGGAAAATATTCTAAACCATGTCCTCAATATATCTTAGATAATCAATATGTCAGAAAAGATTGTGACTCTTGAAAAGTATGGACATCAAATAAGTTTGGGACTTTGAGAGTATTTATTAACTACCTGGAAAGATATCTACAAAAATGATATAAAAATAAAGGCCCCCATAAGGGCAGAAGATTCCTTTTGAAGGCTGCTCAGAAATTGCAACCTGCTGTCCTTCAGCACCACATAAAAATAAATAAAAATTAAATAAAGTTTTTGTATCCAACTACACCTAAAAAAAAATAAATAAAATATAGGGACAGAGTAATACTGGGACAATCTCAGTGAGTATGTTTGTTTCTCTGTGCACCATGTCGCCCCTTTACCTGTCTTGAAAACATTTCAATATCTTGCTGAACCTCACTCCTCAACCTGGTCCCAGGGCTGTTTTGTGTCACAGATGAGGCCTCCTTGGTCCAGGTCCCAGAGACACCCTCATGAATAAAAGCAAATCATTGGCCTCAGCCCACAGGTGAAGGGAGACTGTCCCAAGTCTCCACGGAGTTTCCTACAATGTGAGGATGAAGAGGAGCAAGGAAGAGGTACATGTGCTTGAAAAAGAGTCAAGAAGTTTAAAAAAACCCAGAAAGTGACTTGTTCATTGGACACGGGTTAGCAAGGCAGTGAGATTTGAGGGTGGGGGTAATTAAACATATTTAAGCCATTGAAATGTTTATATCATTCTTCATGTGGGAGGAGAAACGTTTTCTTCAGAAGTAGATCTGAAGTGGAATTTGAGGACAAGTGGTCAAATGTTTAGTCACAGCATTCAGCAGAAATCCTGGGGCAGGAAACACAGAAAATAGGAAGAGTTTGCAGCCCATTCACAAATGCACCCTGTGGCTGGGTGGAGAGACCAGTGCTTTGACGGACAGCTGAACTCCCAGGGTCCAAGTTCACATTCAGGATGTGACTCCTATTTCCTACTTGGATTCTGAATTCTTTTCTTTCTGTTATTATGGTTTTCTACATTTAATTTGCTAGGAGTGATGATTGATTCAAGACTCACATTCTAATCTTAACTGCTTTCTGCTTGCTAAACTACCGTCTATACATCTTCATGATTTCATTTAAATACTTGGGAATTATTTCCCAAGTACTTGATACTGTTTTTATAAAAAAATGTACGATGAACTTTTGAAAATATTTTTTTATTGATTCTAATTAGTTACACAGGACAGCAGAATCATTTGGTCATCACATTCTACATAGGTGGATTATACCTACTCATTTTTCTGGTTGCACAGGATATAGAGTTACCCTGGTCATGACGTCATATATGTACAGAGAGTAATGACATCTGATTTATTTTACTTTCAATCTACCTCCATAGCCCCTCCCCCTTTTTCACTTCCCTCTGTCTAATCCAAATTTCCTCTATTCTTCCCAAGAAACTCACCCTTATTGTGAATTAGATCTTCATATCTGAGAAGACATTTGGCCTCTGATTTCTTGGGACTGGCTTATTTTGCTTAGCATGATATTCTCCATTTCCATCTATTTGCTGGTAAATGTCATCATTTTGTTCTTCTTTTAGGCTGCATAGTATTCCATTCTGTATATATACCAAAATTTCTTTATCCATTCATCTGTTGAAGGGCACAGAGATCAGAGATCCCCCAACCTTTGTTACAAAAATGCCATTGAGTCTGAAAAACCAGCCTGTACCTCAGAGCAAAGCCTGTTCAAGGAAGGGGCATGACCCTTGTCCTTTAAAAGACCCACAGAGCACTCCTAGGCATAAATGCACCCTGCTGAGTTGTTTTTCTGCAAATAACAGGAGATATCTGCTGTGCCAGGTGTCCCTGACTCAGTTTAGGTGGGGACCCAGAGCAACCCCCTAGCAGCCACCAATCAGCATGAGATAGGGAAATACCTGGGATGCCAGATGACCCTCCCAGTAGTTTATGGTGGTTGATAACATGTTGGGAAACCATGTAGTTCAGCACATACAATCCTTGTGGCCTAAACCAACCAGTTCAAATGAATCCCCCTCTGTACTAATCAATCACCCCTACCCAACTTGTTCCCACCAGTGAATGTGCTAATCATGTTTTAGGGTTGTTTTATGATTTTCCCGCAGTGCATGATGATTTGCCAAGAGATGCTATGATGTATGTGAAGTCCCTGCCTTCCCCAGAGAGTGTATAAAACTGCTGCAAACCCTGGGCTAGGGGCCTCTCAGCATCACAAGTTGCTGGATGCACATGGAGGACCAAGCTAGCTCCCAATAAACAATTCTTTGCTGCTTACAAGGATCTTGGTCTCTGATGGTCTTTGGGGGGTCCTGGATTCAACCCTAACAAGTCTAGGAAAGATTATTGTAATAAACTTCAATTGGGCTTGAATTTTGTTAAATCTTTGTGAATTCTATAATTGTTTTGTAAAAGTCACATAATTTTTTATAAATATATTTTTAAATTTCCAAAAAAGTAAAAGAAAACAGTGCACCACAAATTGACATAAGGATTCCGTGTATTCTCCAAACTTGGAGAGAAATTGACAAGTTCCCTAAAACCCACATCAATTTGTGAAGAAAACCAAAACTATGACCCACTCTTTCAAATACATGACAAAACTCTGTGGTTCAGCACAGTGACATCAATTCTTACTGAAAAACTACAGTGAACAAACCACAAAGTTCTAGCCTGAGATTGGATTCTTATAAACCACTGGGAGTATTTGAAGATGGAATGATGCACACAACTGTGAACAATTCATTATAGTAAATGGACCAAGAATTTCAATGAGGACAGAAGTGTTTCTAAAATGATTCTAGAAAATTCAAAATTTGTCCTGCAGAATGATGAAGCTGCAGCCCCAGCACCAGTCACACACTAAACATACAGTCATCCATGGTTAACAAATATATGAAAAAAAGTTCAATATCTCTAGTAATTAGAGAAATGCAAGTCAAAACTATTTCCTCTCACTCCAGTCAGGAGGGCCATTCTCAGGAATACAAGTATCATTAAATATTGGCGAGTAGGTGGGGAAAAGGTTCACTCACCCATTGTGGGTGGGACTGCAGATTGGTGCAACCACTCTGGAAAGCAGTATGGAGATTCCTTGGAAAACTTGAAATGGAACCTCCATTTGACCCAGCTATGCCACTTCTCGATTTATATCCAAAGGACTTAAAAATCAGCGCACTACAGTGACTCAGCCACAAAAATGTTTACAGCAACTCAATTCACAATAGCTCAACTATGCAATCAGCCTAGTTGCCCTTCAACAGATGAATGGATAAAGAAAATGTGACACACACACACACACACACACACACACACACGGAGGTTGAGGAGGGAAAAAATAAAAGTGTATTGGATTAGATAAAGGGAACTTATGGAAAGGGAGGGGAATGGTATAGGAAAGAGAGTAATCTGAATGGGACACATTTTTTTATGTTCATATATAACTACAGACCAGAGTAACTCCACATCATGTAAAACTAAAAGAATGGGATCCTAATCAGAATAAGTTACACTGTATGTATGTATAATGTGTCAAAATATACTCTAGTGTCATGGAACACACAGAAATGCAAATACTGAAATTACTCGAATTATCAAGGCAAAAAACAAGAGGGAATTTTGGGGATCTTGAGAGAGGATAAATGTCTTAGAATCATAGTGAAGGTACAATCAGAAACCACTTTTAAAAAATTTTTATTTTTTATTTGATTTTCTTGGTATGGAGGATTGAACCTATGGGCACTTAACCACTGATCCACATGCCCAGCTCTTCTTTATATTTTATTTAGAGAGAAGATCTCACTGAGTTGCTTCAGGCCTCACTAAGTTGCCAAGGCTGGTTGGAAACTCACAGTCCTCCTGCGCCAGCCTCCTGAGCTGCTGGGATGACAGGCATGAACCACTACACCAGCAAGAACAGAAAATTTGATAAAGAGTACCTCATCAAATTAATAAGAATTTTCTCTTCAAACACAATAAAGAATGTGAAAACTGTCTCTAGACTGAAGCATTCCAAAATCTATGCATACTTCAGTATAACATTATTTTACTAATGAATGTTTTCCAAAGGTTATTGATATGCTCTGTGCAAATACCCCCATCTCTGAAATCTGGGGGATCTTAGAGTAGGTCTCCACTTGCTGCTCAGGTGACACAATCTGAGGCTAACAGGGACCCTAAGAACTCTGTAGCCGCGTGTTCCTGCAAGAGCCCGGCAGGGGGCGCCCTTGCCACAACTCCACCCTTCTCCTGCAGGATTTTTTTAATTGGAGGAGGAATGATGGGGTCTGACTCTAATTCATGCTTTCCCTGCAAGTGAGGATACAGAACAACTCCAAAGCTGAAACCAAGCCTCTTGTGGACAAGACATCAGGAGCTAGACTCAGCCCCCTGAAACCTGACCCCTGGCCTCATTTGAATGGCTTCTCCTCAATAAAAGGGTTCAGCCTGTGTGTGTGTGTGTGTGTGTGTGTGTGTGTGTGTGTGTGTGTGTGTGTATTTTCTAAATCTCCTACTAGATCAGATGGCTGTAACTCAGGGATGCATTTGCTTATCGCAGAAACAAAGCCATCTATGTTCCTGGGATGGCCCCCCAAATCCCTCTTCTTGTTCCTGACTATAATTACAAGAAATAAATAGATGTATACACAAGGATCATCAGCTACATCTCGTGACGTCACATGAAAGCGTTCACTCTTAGTTAAAACAAATTGAAATGGATCCAAAATATCTTAAGAACCACGTGGTTACATAAAGTTAATCAATTCTACTGTATTAATTATAGGTTATGCCTTATCTACAGAAATATCCAAGGACTTTAACTATATTTACATTGATATTTCTTTTCTTTTAAAAAAAATATATATTTTAAGTTGTTGATGGGCCTTTTCCTTTTTTATTTGTTTGTATGCATTGCCAAAACTCGAACCCAGTGCCTCATGCATGCCAGGCAAGTGTGCTACCACTGAACCCCAACCCCAGCCCTCATTGATATTTCTTTTTTATCAAGGTACAAAGATAATTATTTTTCAGAAATTATTTTCAGAAATCATTTCAAAGTGTAACCAGGAAAAATTCTAAAAGGAATTTCAACAGAGGAGAAGCACACACTGGAGGACCTAAGTAGAAAGAAATCATCTTTGGGTAAACCAAGATCTTTATATTCTAGATTTTTATGATAAAAATATTTTCCTAAATAGAAATATATTTATATTATTAATTAGACAGATAATATAGGAATGTAAATAAAAGATTTGTATGTACTGGACTGACTAAAAGTTTTAACTGATTAATTCAAGGATATTTCAGGCTATTTCCCTGATTTTACTCTCTATGCTGATACTGAGCTAATATTTTTTGTTCATATTTTGACATGATAAAGACCTATTAAAATATTAAGTTTAATTCTGTTAAGTAAGGTCTTTATTGCCTAATGATTCTTATTGTTCAAGGCAAGGATTAATTTGGGTGAATAAATTCACATCCTTGATTAAACACTAAATACATTAAACTGCTGACTTAGATTCTAATTTTTACAATTCTCCTTGGAGACTAAATTTGATTGATTCAAAGACTGTCTATTCTTGCATATTTTGTTTGTTGAATCATTTTGAGATCTGGGAATTTTATTAGGACTGATGTTCTCCAAATTAAAGCTGTACGTTAGTTTTGAGCAATAAAAGTTCCAAACCTTGTTGAAAATTCATGGACATGATAGAAGTTCTCTGACTGGACCTATTATCCATAAAAATATGGTAGGATTTATATAATGCTTAATGACATTTTTAAAAAGACAATTGAGAGACACCTATTTAAAGGATAATATTCTGAGACATGAAGATATTTTGAGACCTTCTCTCAGAAAGAGATTGAGGATTCCTTTTAAATTGTTAGAATGGATCAACTAGTATATATATTGGGAAATTACAATAATCAATACAAGGTAAATCTGATCATTTAAATACTTGTACTACTATCCATAACTTAAACTGATGATACTATGGCTTATGCCAAGTCTTTACTCAATTTTATTAAATAAAGAAAAGGGGGAACACAGGGCCCCAGAGGCACACACTAGATCTTACAAAATATTTTTTTTTTTTTCTTAATTGTAACATTGAGAATCTCAGGGCATATAGCTCAGTTGTTAGGGTTCTTTCCTCACATGCACAAGGCCCTGGGTTCAATCCCGAGCACCATGCCCCCCCCCAAAAAAAATTGAGACTGCTGCTGAATTTACTGAATCAGGTTGACTGCTGCTGAATATGATTCAGTAAATTAAATCAGATTTGAAAAGATAGAATTTAAACCTGTCATCATGAAAATGACTGAAAAACCTGACACAGGAAGGTAAATCTTTCAACTGCGGATTTTCCAACCATGCAGCATCATGAGCTTGTCAGGTAAGCAAAAATTATGAAGAGACTTCTATGGACCCATTTCTCAGATCTATTTTTTTAAATTAATTTTTTTAGTTGTAGATGGAAACAATACCTTTATTTTGTTTATTTTCTCATGTGGTGCTGAAGATCAAACCCAGGGCCTCGCAAGTGCTAGGCGAGCGCTCCACCACCGAGCCACCACCCCAGCACTCAGATCCATTTTTAATGTACATTGTAGTGTGGACTGGAAATCCCACCCATGAAACTAGATTAATCCTACTGACTGTAGTGGCCAGTTATATGTCGATCCTATGGCAAACAAGTTGTCTGGGATTATATTTGAGGAAAAGACACCATACGAGAAACCTAAACCAGACAATCATGCTGGCCCTTGGAAATTAAGACTCCTTATCTGGACCATTGTCCAAAGAGAAGGATTGTTGAAATAGCATTTTTCTCTACAGACCAGTTATTTACATAAGGTATCCACCAACGTAGGGTTGCCCTGATAATTCTACAATGGAAATTGGAACGTTTCCTAAGTATTATTCCTGAGTATTCCTGAGTATTATGCAAATGTCTAGTCAGGACCACACAAGAGGTCTAGAAATAGTGGATGCATTTAGGCTGGTCTCCTAGAATGGACAAGAACAATTACAGGAGGATGCCTGTCACCTGGAGGTTTTACTGGTAATACCCTAACCCTCATGAGAAGGCACCCAAAAGGATGTTAGGATGTTTGTCTTCTGCCGTCAGAATATCTACATCACTGACAGACCTAACAGATTCCTTAAATGTGAGAATTAAGAGAAAGGATGATGACTATCCAGTAGCCTGTATGAATACAACTCATCTTAGTTATTGCCAGCTGATATTTCAGAGCTACACTCTGCTGAAGTTAAGATTCAGGTCTGAAACAGGTGCATGCCAGTTATCCAGACCTAGGCCATCTCCTGGTCTCATGAAGTGACCACTTTAAATATTATCCCTTGCTTCCATGATACAGTCTTTATGGCTCTGTTTCAAACTTACAACATAGGGATTCTCTTCACGTCGGACTTAAATTCCTTCCAAGAGCTTTCATAGTCAGATAAATGCTGATGGTAAAACTAGAACTGAGTTAAAATGCTCTAAAAGGCCACTGTGATAAATATTGTGACTGAGCCCTCTGCTCCATGGTTTGTGGAGAGGCTGAAGTGCCATGCCAAATGAAAATGTCCATGTTGCCATTGCAAAGTACAAGGCTTCCCAATAAAATCAAGAAAAGATGAAGAATCTTCTGATGAGTGTTTGGCAGAATACTACTACTACTACTACTACTACTACTACTACTACTACTACGACTAACCTGGATCTTCCAAGTTGGCTATGTCCCAGAGATAGTATGTTTTCTACTAATGCCTTTTGTGTTTTAATAGTAGATCATGATGACCTCGGACCAAGAATCCAGTGACTGAAAGATACAATTTCCCAATCGCCTTCAAATATTAAGGAAGAGGAGATATGTGGGAGCCACTCTGAATGACTCCCCGCCTTCCAGCAAGAGGCTCTGACAGATCACTACATCAACCCCTGAAACTCATTCTTTCTCTCTCTCTCTCTCTCTCTCTCTCTCTCTCTCTCTCTCTCTCTTTCTCGTTCTCTCTTTCTGTGAACACTTAAGGTCAGAGGAGAAATCATAGAACCCAAAGAAAAAGAAATCAGGCAGCCAGGAGGGAGATCTGGGGCAAAGATGGGACTAGTTTGCTCATTACATTTCCTGATCTGGGTCTCAGGTGCGTAGAATTGGACATTGTTTTTATTTTTATTTTTCTAATGACCTCTACCTTTGGATAGGATCGCTCAGTAAATTCCCATATAATGTCACTGTTGATGTTGTTAGTTTTATATCTGCCCTTTTACATTCTATTTTCTTATGTCTTTTTGGAGGGAGGGTGGGGACTGGGGATTGAACGCAGGGGCACTCAACCACTGAGCCCCATCCCAGCCCTATTTTGTATTTTATTTAGAGAGAGGGTCTCACCAAATTGCTTAGGACCTCACCATGGCTGACTCTGGCTTTGAACTCATGGTCCTCCTGCCTCAGCCTCACAAGCTGCTGTGACTTGAAGTGTGCACCACCAAGCCCGGCCCTCTGAACTACATGCCCTGAACTACATCTCTATTGCAAGTTTTATTCTGAGACAGAGTGAAGCTAAATTGCGGAGGCTGCTCTAGCAGGTTACTGATCTATTTTTGTTGTTGTTTGTTTTGATTTGCTGTTTGTTAATGAAGGTTTCTGATTTTTTTTTTTTTAGAGAGAGAATGAACTCATTATAGAGCTGGGACCTCCTGAGAAACTGAGGCAGTGAAAAGACCCCCTTGAACCCGTGATTATTGCAATCACATCAGAAAGTTTTCAGACATGTCACCCTGTAACAGGCATGAACTTCTTGAAGGGCAAGGGGACATTCTCAAGGACGAGAGTGGGTCCTCTCAGAAAGCAGACGGACCCAGTGCCTCTTCTGCACTCTAGTTTTATTGGAGTCCCTGGGAAATTTCCAGAGACTCCTGCCCAGGTGCACTTTTTGACTTTTGACAGCAGGGTGACATCATACTTTCAAGACTTGACAGTCATGGCAACTCTATGTCACCTTGGCCCACGCTGAGCCATTCTAATTGGATTCTTATCCAAAGAATTATCCTTTCTTCCAAAATCTGGTCTGTGGAAAGAGTCACAAAGTCTGTCCCCGCATAGTCACTTGGGTTCCTTTTAGGGGGTTTCCTGCCTGCATTTCTCATGCAGATCACAGGTAGTTGGCTGAGGAATGTGACATCTCCTGTCCACTTGGGCCAGGCAGAGTTGCAGGTGAATTGCTTTTTGGAAAAAAATGCACGTGCAGGTCAGCATGGTGGGCCCATTTTATAGGATTATTCTCTTAACCGTCTGTTCCCAGCATTCTTCTGTGTGTCCCCTAAAAGACTAAGAGACACAGGTACAGAAAAAGCACAGCTTTCGCTGACAGTGTTTCAGGATGGAACATGTGGGCGAGCAGGCAAGTTGCAGTCAGCATTCTATCCTCTGGTTCACAAGGTCCCTGTTTCCCACCCCAGTTCCTCTTTGGCAAAGTACTATGGGGTGCACCAACTTCCATATCTTCATCTGGGTTTCACTGTGTCCCACTGGGCTGTTTAAAGAAGCATGCTGCAGGGCCTAGTGGCACATGCCTGAAATCCCACTGGTTTGGGAGGTTAATGCAGGAAAATTGCAAGTTTGAAGCAGCCTCTGCAGCTTAGGGAGGCCCTAAGCCACTTAGCCAGACCCTGTGTAAAAGTAAAAAAGAGCTGGAAGTTTGGCTCAGTGGTTAGGCAGCGCTCAGTTAAATCCCTGGTATCAAAATCCCCACATATTTGTATATAAAGCAATACACCCTTAGTTGTCCCCAACTTCCTTTGTCCTTTTGTGCCAGGAAAGTCTTCTTAGATTGAGTGCATGTTGGACCTAGACACTTTTGACTTTACCTAAATAAACACTGTTTTTTTCTCTCTTGGTCAGGGTGACCCCTCCCCGACCTCCTGTGTGTCCAGGGTGGTTCAGGTGCTCGGACTCGGGATCTGCCACATCCACAGTCTGAGGCTTTACACTTGACTCTCCATTTTGCTCTCCTTGCCCTCAGGTTGCCTTTCTTATGTCTCAGTTGTACATTTAAGGCAAAATACTATATTCTCATACCCAGCCATGTTTGGTATTTTATTTAGAGTCAGGCTCTCATTGAGTTGCTTAGCACCTCATTTTTGCTGATGCTAGATTTGAACTAGCAATCCTCCTGTCTCGGCCTCCTGAGACTCTGGCATTACAGGCATGATCAATTGTGCTTGGTCTCACCCTCTGATTTGTCAACTTCTTCATTGAATTGATAGTAGGTTGGAGTCACCATCCGGAGTTATTCTCTCAGGCCCATTACAGTTATGCTCACACCCACCTTCTTTGAACCACAATAAAAGGGATGCTCAGTGGCAAATTGCCCCTGTCCTCAATTCAGTCTCTATCATGGGGGAAAATAAGCGCACCTGGAATTCAATTCTCAGCCCTGGGCAGCTATGTGTCCACTTTTCCACACTTGTGGGAATATGATTTTTTACACAATAGCCCCCGTTGGCCTTGGGGAATATTGTTAGGTAAAATGAACTTGGGCCAGTGAGCAGGATGTGAAAGACTTCACAAAGCCCAACTTAAGAGTAGAGAAAAAAATTGTACTTAATTTCCAAGAGGGGGGTAGACATGACAGGCAATGTTGGCCCCAAGTGGAAATTTTTTATGGTTTATATGCAGGGTTAAGGGACCCAGCTGAGCAGGGTTTTTGTTTCTTTGTGGTTAGACTATCGGTCCAAACCCAGGATGCTGAGAGTGCTGGGTCAGCTCCTGGGACTATGTTGCTTCCTAGGGCTTGTGTCTTTTCTTGAAAAACTTGACATGGAAAGAATACACTGGAGGGGGACTTCCTCCTGACAAAGTGAGGTCAGTCTTTGCAATAGAGTGACATGCGTCCAGGGGGCAAGTGAGTGTGAGCTCACAGACATGTTATAAGACCACAGATGCCTGAAGCTTAAATCCTACAGATGATAATAAATCCTAGATACAATTTCCCCTATCCATACATGCCTATGATTACCCTTTCTACAAAATTTCAAAGTCCTTGTCAGCACCTGAAGACAGGGTAAGGACAGGGTTTCCTTGTCTTCCTGGTGTAGCTGCACTGGTCAAAGTTTCTTTCCCGCTTTGCATCATAACCTTTTCTGTTTGGATTTGGGTGAACACCTGACCAGACCTGTGGGGTCACCAGAGTCACATCTCTGCAGAAGACTTCCTAACAGTTGAAGTAGAACATCGACACTAAGCACAAAGCACCCATTTTATTTCCACCTCACATTGCTGCCCTAGAGGATTGCCCTCCTTTCTCCCCCAGCCTTTCTGCTGGGGAGGGAGCCTTGGGCATCAGAGCCAACCCCAGTTGCTTCCTTTCATAGATCGGGAGCCTCCTCAAAGCAACAGAGGCCAGGAGGTGAGGAGAATTACTAAATAGTTTTCAAATTGTTTTCATTTTTAGATATTATATATAGGTCATATATATGATATCTTTAAAAAGTGTTTCAAAATTGGAGACCATGTCTTTCTAAGTCACTTGAGGTCGCATCAGCTGGGGAAAAAAAATATATTTTATATATACTATATATAATATATATATAATATATTATATAATATATATAATATAGATAATATTCTGATTAGATGTACTTGCTGTGAGAAATATATATATAATATATATTTTATATATATAATAATATATATTTTATATATATATATAAAAGTATATTTATATATATAAAATATATCATCTAAAATATCTATTTTATATATAGCATATATTATATAAAATACATATTTTATATATAAAAATATATAATATATATTTTATATATACAAAAAATATAAAAAATATATTATATATATAATATATAATAAAACATCGTTCTTTCTTTTTTAAGGTACTGGGGAATATACCCAATGGGGCTTGACCCCGACCTCTGAGCTCCATCCCCACCTTTTCATTTTATTTGAAGACAGGGTCTCACTGTTTGCAGGTGCTGACCTGACCTTGGGCTCCTCCAGCCTCAGCCTCCTGGAGAAGCTGTGCTTTGTTTCTGTGTTGAGGTTAAACCCAGGGCCTCGCCATGCTGGGAAAGCACTCTATGGCTGAAACCTAGTTCAGTGCCAGGTTTCACCTCTGTCCCAGAGGCTAAGCCAAGGCTTCCCACCTGGATTAGTTCCCAGCACAGCCAGGATGCTCCTCCTGAAAAGGGCTGGGGCCAAGAATCTGTCACTCTACCCAATTTCAGCCAGTGATTGAATGACGTTAGCTGTCAGTCACGATCCAGAGGTGGGCCTGGAGGCCATCCATCCGGGTCGCTGGGGGGAACTGTCCAATCAGTTCGCAGAGGGAGGGGAAGGGCGGGCTTCCGCAAGCTTGCGGGCTTTTCTTCCTCACCGACTGGGCTACTCCTGCTCCAGGCCTCGTGTTCTCTGCTCTAGGGACCCAGGTGACTGCGCTGCCTGTGTTCTTGGGGATCTCAGGTGGCCGGAGGTTCCTCCAGAGGACGCCAGGTCACCAGAGAAGCCTAAAATGGTGAGTTCGCTGAAGGTAGGCGGTCAGCACCTGCCTGGGGGCCCGGCGGGCAGGTGAGCTGCTGAGTGGCGAGTGGAGTCGCTGCTTCGGGTGGCCCTGGGCCCTGTCCCCTGTCCCCTGGTTCTCTGGGTTTGGAAGGGAGGCTCAGGTCCCAGGTGTCCCCTTTGCTTCCTACCTGTGGCCCGCACTCACTTTTCCCAATGTTTAGGAAGCAGGGCCACAAATGCACCTTCCTTCTCCCAGTGGAGCTCCACCTAGTGGAGGTCCTCCAAATTGCAGGTGCCTCCTGCCTTCTAAAAGGCAATCTTCCCTCCACCTCACAGCTAGGCCAGTCGTTCTTTCCACCCGTTTCAAGTGGGCACCGTCTGATAATTGTCATTATCGTTTAGTAAAATATTGGAAAGAATCAATCAATTTTCCTTCCCCCCTCCTTTCCCCACTCCCTCCCCCTCCCTCCCCCCTCCCTCCCCCCTCCCTCCCCCCTCCCTCCCCCCTCCCTTCCCCCTCCCTTCTCCCCTCCCTTCCTCCCTTCCCCTTGTGTTGGAATCTGGGCTGGCCTCAAATTTGTGATCCTCCTGCTTCAGCCTCCCGCTTAACTGGGGTTACAGGCTTGTGCCAGTATCCCTGGCAAGAAGAACACTTTTGAAAGCATTTGTTTTCTATTTGTGAATATTATCCTTGAGGGGAAAGAATGATCACTTAACACTTCCTTGTGTTTGGTCAGAATAACTGCTTTAAAGGGAATTAGGGGGTTGTTTATAGATCCCAGGGATATGGAATCTGGGCTACATCAATACAGTATAACTGCTCCCTTTTCTGAGAGTCCATGATGTAGAGTCACACCAGTCCTGTAGTTAGGTAAGCACACAGGGTAATAATGATGTAGGGACAAAGGAGGCAAGGCACTAAGGTAGCTGGAAACAGTTTTATCTGGCTGCAGCCAGTCTCAGAGGGCACTGTTTTTGCTGTAATCAATCCATCCATCCCCTGAACCACGAGTTCAGGTGGTTTCAGAATTTTATACCCAGCATGTAAGGGAAGAGGCTCAGAAGTTCACATTGTAATACCGGGACCCCCAAATAACTCTCAGACCACACAGTCTCATTCCAGTTAAGCCTTTATTGCTGGCCAGTGGCAGACACTCTGCTCTCGAAAGAATGAGATGGTCAGAGTGGTGCCCCTGCCTTCAGTTGGCTCCATATTTAAGCACAAAAACCACAAAAGGGAAGTTTGGGGGTCCAGGCAACATAAGCAAGCCTGAAAGTTGTGGTCAGTTAGTTTCCAGTTGGCCCCATAGATCACTCTGTGTTCTTGGGGAATTTTCATGAACAAAAGAATCCAAACGGCCCCAGTCATGAGCTTTTTGAGTGTCATGGCTGAGTTCACAAAGTGGAGTCACCATAGTCAAGTTGTCACATCACACACATAAAAGCAGCATTTTCTTTCTCTATTCTGGCCAAGTTAACCCTTCAAGGACAGCACCTGAGGAGGGGAGAACTTCTTCTCCCCTTTCTTTCCTCCCCCACCAGCTGTTACCATGGAGCCCAGTTGGTGACTTCTCTGTGAAACCCAGCTCCAGGCCAGAGGCCTTGTTTGCACATTTCTACAAACTACTATACTGGATACAAGTGTGTAAAAAACTAGTAAAGGGGAGTCCAGCACCTGGAGTGCTGATTTCTTCCAGACTAGCAGCCCAGTAAAATAGGGCAACACAAAAAATGGGAAGTTTATCTACACTGAACTTTTTTGTGGACACTCTTTTGTTGACAGTCCTAAAATTAGCCATGGTGCAGATTTCTGGAGAAACCCAGTTAATTTTTTTTTTTTTTTGTGAAAAAAGGGGATGCCACTATAATAATGTCTGATTCCTTTACTCTCCTTCATCCCCAGCTCTTTTCAGTATGATTTTCAGAAAGCATCTGGCTATGGTGCCCAACCTGGCCTGAAAGTTGTGATCCTCCTGCGTCAGCTTCCCAATCTATTGGGTTTAAAGGCATCGACAACCCCAGCTACAGAATATAGTTCATTTTAACCCAAATATTAATTATCATACTAAGGAACATGGATTCAAGTTACCCTGAATGATGTGTGTGTCCCTCCCTGGAAGAGATTACATCACTTTTTTTCTTTCTTTTTCTTCTTTATGTTCCTTCCTTCCTTCCTTCCTTCCTTCCTTCCTTCCTTCCTTCCTTCCTTCCTTCCCCTTCCTCCCTTCCTCCCTCACTCCCTCCCTCCCTTCCTTCCTTTCTTCCTTTCTTCCTCATACCAGGGATTGAACCCAGGGGCACTTAAACACTGAGCCACATCCCCAGCCCTTTTTATATTATATTTTCAGACATGATCTCACTAAGTTGCTGAGTCTGGCTTTGAATTTAGCAATCCTCCTATCTTAGCCTCTCAAGCTGCTGGGATTACAGTTGTGTGCCACTGTGCCTGGGCTCCATGAACTTTTATAAAAGAAACTGTGTATTAGTGCATTAACCAATTGCATTGGTAGGAACATCAGATTGGTGGGGTACAGAAAAAACAAAGAAAATTTCTTCTGTATGTCTGTTACTGCATTGTGAGCTTTGGTAGATTTTGGAGACGTCTGGTAAGGTCAGTGTTATATTCTGAGAAGTTTTGAGATTGTGGTCTGATACAGAAATTAAGATGATTGGCTATTAAAGATAATGATTGCTCTCCATACAGAACCCTGCCTTTCCACCCTCATGGTGGTCTAGTTAGCCAAAGTCAAGTACTCTGAAGGTTCTTTGATGTAGATGCAACTGTATAGAGAACTTGAGTTCACAGCTGTAAAAATCTTGTGCTTTTTCTTTGATCTTCCTTAGGTGTAGACACCATGTCCGATTTCTTGGGCAGAGGTTCCCTTTGGACACCTCCCAAAGTCCCATGTCCTCAGCCACTGTCCTCTCCTGGAGCTGCCACAGAGTGCCCACAACTGCCCTGTGCCTTGCAGGGTGAACAGAATTTCAGGCCCTGGGTCAGCTCCCCCTAGAGGGCAGCCTGATGTGTGGGGGGCAGGCTCTCAGGGAAGCTGCTGGGGCCCCTGGGCTAAGGAATCTCCTGGAAAAGGCCTCATCTAAACAGCTACTTCCTTGGGACCTTGTTTTCCCCAAGCTCTCTTCCCATTATTTGGAGACAGGTGGACAGTCGGCCTGTGGATGCTGGTGCCGAGGGTCAAGTTGAGCAGTGACTCCTGCCCTTTTAGTCTCTCATGGTGTGAAGGAGCAAAACCTCTCCTGGAGCATAAGGACCACCCACCCCAGTGCAGAGCTGTGCAAACCTGAAAAGCCTCATAGACTGGAGTCATGGTCCAGGTGCCTGGGAGGGTGATCCTGGATGCTTTCCATGAGCAAGACCAGGAGGAAGCATGTCCCAGCTGTCAGGGACCTTTTCTGCCCCTTTAGCCTGACACATCTTTGCTCCCTCAGCACCAAAGCTTTCTGTGTATCACTTTGAAATGATGTGCTCACTTATCTGAGGCCCTGGTTTATTTATTCAGAGCCAAATGGGATGGACTATTATTAAAGAAGCAAGAGAGAGTTGGGTTAAAATCCACCTTTTTTTTTTTTTTGTTAAAAATCCTAGCTTACAGCCAGATACAGTGGTGCACACCGTGATCCTTCCTGCTCCAGAGGCTGAGACAGGAGTGTTGCAAATTTGAGGACAGCCTTAGCAACTTAGCGAGGCCTTATGCAACCTGGTGAGACTGCGTCTCAAAATAAAATATAAAAATGACTGGGGATGTGGCTCAGTAGTAATATCTCTGGGTTTAATCTCGGGGGCATCAAACAAAAAAGAAAAATAGAAAAAGAAAACATCTAATTGCCTAATTTACCTTTTGCTACCCCTGAGCATGTGTAGAAAGTTTGTAAGATTCAGATTTGTCTTTTCAGTGGTTTCAAATTGAAATCCAACCCTCGATTCCAAAATACCACGTAAGATACAGAGAAACTCTGTCTTGCATTATTGCTGCAGAATTTGAGTCCAATTCTACAAAAATAGTTGCGGATAAATTTATGAATGTGATTTCATGGAAACTTGTATCTGTCCTTCACAAGGCGATGAATTTGACAAAGGATGACAGTTTTTCACTGTTGTTGTCTGAACTTGGCAGGTTCATGCTAACTGTGTGGTTTTTTGTTATCAGGAATGGAACCCAGAGGTGCTTAACCACCAGCCCCTTTTAGATTCTTTGTTTTGAGACAGAGTCTTGCTACATCTTCTAGGGCCTCAGACTCCTGAACCGCTGGGGTTACAGGTACGCACCATCACACCCATCTTCATTGTAAATTTTAAGGACAATTTTGGCAATAGCTTGAATACCCAACTGTAATCATTTAATCACTGAATATCAGTGAAAGAGTAAATGACACCTGTTTCCTGCAAAGGAGAGATCCATGTGTCTAAATAAGGGTGCTGATCCCCTCACCATGTCATCTAATTCCTGTTCCCTCCCAACTGCCTCCTCGTAGGGCCACCCCTTTGGGAGCTAGCCTTTTAGCTTACGAAATTTGGGAGTAACATAAATGCTCTCTCTATTCTCTCTGTCTCGTACAACATTTTGGCTGGTCTTAGATACAGTTTACTATTTCCAAATTTTTGAAGAGTATTTTTTGTTGTGGCTGTAGTTGGACACAATTCCTATTTATTTATTTTTATGTGGTGCTGAGGATCAAACCTAGGGCCTCTCATGTGCTAGGCAAGCAGTCTACTGCTGAGCCAGAATCCCAACCCAACTATTTAAATTTTTAGATGTAGTTTTTCTTAAGTTTACCTCCAAAATACAGTAAACCGTGCCCTAAATTTCACAGAATTTACTGAAACACTCAGTGTTTTTTCAGAGAGTTTAGATCATGGGAACATTCAGTCTTCTTTGTGAGAAAGTGTGGTGTCTTTCCACTGATTTTGTTGTGTTTTTATGCCTCTAATTGTGTACCTTTTGTATTATAATCATTTTTATCTCTCATTACATGTATTTTACCAAGCACTACTCTCCAGCCCAAGAGAATGAGTATTGTAGACTGTTGTTTATTTATTTGCTTCCTTATTGAGTGCTGGGAATTGATGTCATGGACTTGCTCATGCTTAGTTATCTCCCAGAAATGAATTTTAATTTCTGAGCAACGTTCTGGAGGTGGGCAGGTGTTTTACTCAGGAATAAACCTACAGGCACTTGACCACTGAGCACATCCTCAGCCCTTCTTTTTATTTATTTTTTCTTTTTTTTTTTTTTTTTATTTTGTATAGTTGTAGATGGGTAGAATACCTTTATTTTATTTATTTTTCTGTGGTGCTGAGGATCATACCCAGTGCCTCACACATGTTAGCAAGTGGTGTGCCACTCAGCTACAGTCCCAGACCCCCTTGTTATTTTTGATGAAGACCAGTCTCACTAAATTTCTGAGTGTCTTGCTATGTTGCTGAGACAGGCCTCAAACTTTTGCCATTTCCCTGCCTTGACCTCCCTAGAGGCTGAAATTACAGGTGCACACCACTACACCAGCAGTTGGAATGAGTTTTAAAGACTTATTATCCAATTTCTTTCCAGATGAAAATAGTATTGAAAATCAGTTTTCTTGATTTTGTTCATACTTTTGAAATTTGTAACTATGACTCTTCATAAACTTTGTTTTTATGAGCAATTTTAGGCTTACATAGTTTTAGTCAGTGTTCTCTAGAGGAAAAGTATCAAGAGGAAGTATGATTATCAAAGGGGATTCATTGGATTGTCCTACTTGACCCGAAGGTGCATGTTCACAGTGGCCATCTGCAGGCTGGAGAGCATGAGAAGTAGTAGCTGCAGAGTCCCAGAGGCTGAAGCCTCAGAACAAGGGGGATCAATGGTGCTGCCCTAGTCCAGACCAAAGATTCTGGAAACTCACTAGAGAATCACTGGCAGAGTCCACTTTGGGAGAGTGAAGAATTTTGTTCCACCCAAGACAGCATCCTATTGGATGGTGCTGCCTAGCTAAAGGAGGTTCTCCAGTTTGGCTCACTATCCCATATGCCCATCATTTGTAGACACACCCTCATGGACACACCCAGAAGCTCATTAATCATCAGCATCCTTTAATTCAATCAAGGTGACAATTAAGTGTGCCATTACACATAGTATCTAATACGCCTTCTCTCCAGCTGATAGTCTCCACTGTTTTCAACATATTGCATTGATGTAGGGTGTTTGTTAGTTACTAAACCAGTGTTGAACATTTGATAAAGAGAATGGATGAAGCAACATTTAGGATAAGCCAAAGTTCATCCTTTACCTTAGGTTTCCTCTTCCTTGTGATGTGATTGTGTGTGTCACGTCGTATACAAGATAATGTCATACAGAAGAGTTTCACTGCTCTGGGAATCCTGTGTTCCACCTGTTCATCACTCCTCCTCATTCCTTCCTCCCTCTCTGCTCCCTAAATCCCTGGCACCCATCAGTTCTGCTAGTGCATCTATAATGTTGTCTTTTCCAGAATGTTCTTGACTTGGAATCTTACTGCACTTGGCCATTTCAAAGTGGCTTCTCTCACTTACCAGTCTGCCTTTAAGGGTGCTGTATCTTTCCATGCTGCAGAGCTCATTTTCTGGGTGATGCTCTTTGGTGTGGTTAAACTTCAGCTTGTCCATTCAGTATTGAAATGTGCATCTTCCTTGCATCTAGTTTTGGGCCATTGTGGATATGGCTGCTGTAGTCACTGCAGTGAGGATTCCTGTGCCCATAATTTTCACATCATTTGCGTAGACTTTTTTTTGCATTTATGATTAAATTTTGCATTTATGATTCTGAGCATCATTCATAGTTTTCTTTTCTATTTAATACTTTTCTTCATCTATTTAATTTAGATAATATGGTAACTTAAGCCTGAGGAACACTTAGGATGTGTTAACTCCGCTTTTTTGTCCAAAAAAAAAAAGGAGAAAACTGGTGGCAGTTCATGTGTATCTCATGGAAGCTTGTTTGAGATGTCAGAGCCTTGCCTTGCCATTTTAGGAAGTAATTAGTTATTGAGTGTGTTTTTTCCCAGCAACCATGGGCTCATCTATTTTGTGCATTTCCCCTTGTGTGTAAGTTGTAGGAGATTGTCTTTCTCAGAGAAATGGTCCAGTTTCTGCAAGTTGTGTAATTTATGTCAAGCACATTTATGATAATCTTGAAGTCCCAATGCATTGTTGTTGATGACACTTTTAAATCTGTTAGTAGGTTTTCAGTCCTTGTTTTTTTCTTTAATATTATTGTATACTTTACACTTTTAATTTCTTTCTTTTTATGTGGCAGTGAGGATTGAACCCAGTTTCTCCCAAGCACTAGGCAAGCACTCTTCCACTGAGCCAGAACCCCAGTCCCTGTCCTCTGAATTCTTAGCCTTTTGTCAGTTAATCTGGTATGCTGATGTTCATGAAGAACTTGATTTTACAGACTGCGGATTTCCTGATTGTGGTTTCACCAACACCTTATGTGTTACCTACCTGTGGTCAATTTAGGTTTACCTTGCTCTTCTTTCTCTGGTTTTCATTGGTTGTTTTTAGCTCTTCTTTTCTGGAATGTGTGTTGGATGACTTAGATACCAATACAGCACCACCTCTGGTGTTCTCTATGAATTTCCTATGATGGACTTTTACATTTTTTTCTTTTAAAATGGTCACCTTTTCTCTTGAGTCACCTCTTTGTCCTGTGTCTGTTTAGAACCCTGTGTTTCATGCCCCTTTCCCTGGAGGCTTTTTTTTTTTTTTTTTTTTTGTAAGAGAGAGGAGAGAGAGAGAGAGAGAGAGAATTTTTAATATTTATTTTTTAGTTCTCGGCAGACACAATATCTTTGTTGGTTTGTGGTGCTGAGGATCAAACCCGGGCCACACACATGCCAGGTGCGCTACCGCTTGAGCCACATCCCCAGCCCCCCCTGGAGGCTTTTCAGCTTTTTTTTTTCTCTTGAGTCACCTCTTTGTCCTGTGTCTGTTCAGAGCCCTGTGTTTTATGTCCCCTTCCCTGGAGGCTTTTCAGCTTCTTATGATTTTATTTCTGCTTTAGCTCTCATGTTCTTTGAGCATACATGGGATTTCACTGGTGGTGCACTTGTAGGGGTATGGTTTACGTCCTGTCGCGTGTTGCTGTGATCATGAGACCTCAGTGTGCTTCCTGTTTGGTTGAAGGTCCATGCAGCCCTCCTGTCTGCATCATTGTCCTGACAGAGTTGGGCTGATGTCTCCGAGTGTAATTGTGGATTCTTCATTGTTTGGGGTGTTTCTGTATGGTTTCAGTCCTTGAGTTTGCTTCTGTGTAAGTGGCAAGGACATTTTCTTTGTCTGTTCTATCACTGTGCAGACATCATAGCATGCTTACAGATGTGAATGGTGGCCTCTTTCACACCCAAACTGTGTGGGATAGTTCAGAATTCTGGGCTACAAACTTGTTGCTTTACCACACGCTGGAAGAGCTTCTGCCTTAAGTTTGTTTGCACCACCATTGCTATAGGCACAATGAATCTCTTTCACAACAGACAATCATTGCATATGTGGCCCAACCTTGATCAAAATGTCCTTGAACAGAACATTGGTATGTGTCTCATGAATGCATATCATGGTAGTGAACCGGCTGCTGTTAAGAAGAGTTTGACAATCAATGGATATTCATTGTTGCTGTGAGACTTAGAAAAGTAGTGCCTGCTGTTTATTAAGAAGATTGTTTTGAGAGTTATAAAACTTTGTAAGGCTGTTGTTTGGACAAGGTGACATTTTTGTTTTTTTTTTTTTTTTTCTTTAGAGAGAGAAGAGATTTTTTTTTTAATATTTATTTTTTAGTATTCGGCAGACACAACATCTTTGTTTGTATGTGGTACTGAGGATCGAACCTGGGCCACACGCATGCCAGGTGAGCGCGCTACTGCTTGAGCCACATCTCCAGCCCATGGTGACATTTTTAGGTCATTGAGTTCTTTGTTTTTTTTTTCATGTTTTTAATTGGTTTTATTGGTTTTTATTTTATTACAAAGCTCTTGACATATCGTAGTTCATACATTAGATTCAAGTGGGTTATGAACTCCCATTTTTATCCCAATTAGAGATTGCAGAATCACATCGGTTACACATCCACGTTTTTACATGATGCCATATTAGTGACTGCTGTATTCTGCTACCTTTCCTATCCTCTACTATTCCCCCTCCCATCCCCTCCCATCTTCTCTCTCTACCCCATCTACTACAATTCATTTCTCTCCTTGTTTTTTTTTCCCATTCCCCTCACAACCTCTTATATGTAATTTTGTATAACAATGAGGGTCTCCCTCCATTTCCATGCAGTTTCCCTTTTCTCTCCCTTTCCCTCCCTCCTCATGTCTCTGTTTAATGTTAGTCTTTTCCTCCTGCTCTTCCTCCCTGCTCTGTTCTTAGTTGCTCTCTTTATATCTCTTTATATCAAAGAAGACATTGGCATTTGTTTTTTAGGGATTGGCTAGCTTCACTTAGCATAATCTGCTCTAATGCCATCTATTTCCCTGCAAATTCCATGATTTTGTCATTTTTTAGTGTTGCATAATACTCCGTTGTGTATAAATGCCACATTTTTTTTATCCATTCATCTATTGAAGGGCATCTGGGTTGGTTCCACAGTCTAGCTATTGTGAACTGTGCTGCTATGAACATCAATGTGGCAGTATCCCTGTAGTATGCTCTTTTAAGGTCTTCAGCGAATAGTCCGAGAAGGGCAATAGCCGGGTCAAATGGTGGTTCCATTCCCAGCTTTCCCAGGAATCTCCATACAGCTTTCCTAATTGGCCGCACCAATTTGCAGTCCCACCAGCAATGTATAAGAGTACCCCTTTCCCCACATCCTCACCAGCACTTGTTGTTTGACTTCATAATGGCTGCCAATCTTACTGGAGTGAGATGGTATCTTAGGGTGGTTTTGATTTGCATTTTTCTGACTGCTAGAGATGGTGAGCATTTTTTCATGTACTTGTTGATTGATTGTATGTCCTCCTCTAAGAAGTGGCTCTTCATGTCTTTGGCCCATTTGTTGATTGGGTTATTTTTTTAAGAGAGGGGGGAGAGAGAGAGAGAGAGAGAGAGAGAGAGAGAGAGAGAGAGAAAGAGAGAGAGAGAGAGAAGAGTTTTAATATTTATTTTAATTCTCAGCGGACACAACATTTTTGTTTTGTATGTGGTGCTGAGGATCAAACCCGGGCCACACGCACGCCGGGCGAGCGTACTACCACTTGAGCCATATCCCCAGCCCTTATTTGTTTTCTTATTGTTAATTTTTTTGAGTTTCCCAGCACCATTTGTTGAAGATGCTATCCTTCCTCCATTGCATGCTTTTAGCCCCTTTATCAAATATAAGATAGTTGTAATTTTGTGGATTAGTCTCTATGTCCTCTATTCTGTACGATTCATCCACCCATCTATTTTGGTACCAGTACCATGCTGTTTTTGTTACTATTGCTCTGTAGTATAGTTCAAACTCTGGTATCGCTATACCGCCTGACTCACACTTCCTGCTTAGAATTGCTTTTGCTATTCTGGGTCTTTTGTTTTTCCATATGAATTTCATAATTGCTTTATCTCTTTCTACAAGAAATGCCCTTGGAATTTTGATTGGCATTGCATTGAACCTATAGAGAACTTTGGGTAATATTTCCATTTTGAAGATGTTAGTTCTTCATATCCATGAACAGGGTATATTTTTCCATCTTCTAAGGTCTTCTTCTATTTCTCTCTTTAGGGTTCTGTAGTTTCCATTGTATAAATCTTTCACCTCTTTTGTTAGGTTGATTCCCAAGTATTTTATTTTATTTTTTATTTTTTTGAGGATATTGTGAATGGGGTGGTTGTCCTCATTTCCATTTCAGAAGATTTGGCACTGATATACAGGAATGCCTTTGATTTATGCGTGTTGATTTTATATGCTGCCTCTTCGGTGAATTCATTTATTAACTCTAGTAGTTTCTTTGTAGACCCTTTTGGGTCTGTTAGATATATTATCATATCATCCACAAATAGTGATAATTTAAGTTCTTTTCCTATTTTTATGCCTTTAATTTCTTTCATCTGTCTAATTGCTCTGGCCAGTGTTTTGAGAAGTATATTGAATAGAAGTGGTGATAGAGGGCATCCCTGTCTTGTTTCAGATTTTAGAGGGAATGCCTTCAGTTTTTCTCCATTCAGAATAATGCTAGCCTGAGGTTTAGCATATATAGCTTTTGCAATGTTGATGTAAGATCCTGTTATCCCTAGTTTTTCTAGTATTTTGAACATAAAGGGATGTTGTACTTTGCCGAATGCTTTTTCTGCATCTATCGAGATGATCATGTGGTTCTTATCTTTAAGTCTATTGATGTGGTGAATAATATTTATTGATTTCCATATATTGACCTGCCTTGCATCCCAGGGATGAATCCTACTTGATCATGGTGCACTATTTTTTGATATGCTTTTGTATTCGATTCACCAGAATTTTATTGAGGATTTTTGCATCTATGTTCATTAGAGATATTGGTCTGTAGTTTTCTTTCTTTGAAGTATCTTTGTCTGGTTTGGTATCAGGGTGATGTTGGTCTCATACAATGAATTTGGAAGATCTCCTTCTTTTTCTGTTTCTTGAAATAACTTGAAAAGTATTGGTATTAATTCTTCTTTGAAGGTTTTGTAAAACTACACTATATATCCATCTGTTCCAGGGATTTTTTGGTTGGTAGTCTTTTGATGGCTTCTTGTATTTCCACCTTTGTCATTGGTCTGTTTAAATTGTGTGTATCTTCCTGACTCAATCTGGGCAAATCATATGACTTAAGAAATTTATTGATATCTTCACTATCTTCTATTTTATTGGAATATAGGGTTTCAAAATAATTTCCAATTATCTTCTGTATTTCTGTAGTATCTGTTGTGATATTGCCTTTTTCATCCCATATGTTGGTAATTTGAGTTCTCTCTCTTCTTCTCTTCGTTATTATGGCTAAGGGTCTGTTGATCTTATTTATTTTTTCAAAGAACCAACTTTTAGTTTTATCAATTTTTCAATGGTTTTTTTGTTTCAATTTTGTTGATTTCTGTTCTGATTTTAATTATTTCTTGCCTTCTGGTACATTTTCTGTTGCTTTGCTCTTCCTTTTCTAGGGTTTTGAGATGAAGTGTGAGTTCATTTATTTGTTGTTTTTTTCTTTTTTTTTGAGGAATGACCTCCAGGCAATGAATTTCCCTCTTAAAACTGCTTTCATTGTGTCCCATAGATTCCAATATGTTGTGTCTGTATTTTCATATATCTCTAAGAATTTTTTGATTTCCTCCTTTATGTCTTCTGTAACCCATTGATCATTCAGTAACATATTGTTCATTTTCCAGGTGATGCACGATTTTTCCAGCCTTCTTTTATCATTGATTTCCAGTTGCATTCCATTATGATCAGATAAGATGCATGGTATTATCTCCACCCCTTTATATTTACTAAGAGTTGCCCTATGGCATAATATATGGTCTATCTTTGAGAAGGATCCATGTGCTGCTGAGAAGAATGTGTATCCACTTGATGATGGTTGATATATTCTATATATTTTGGTTAAGACTAGGTTATCAATTGTGTTATTGAGTTCTATAGTTTCTTTATTCAGCTTTTGTCTGGTGGATCTGTCCGATGGAGAGAGCGGTGTGTTGAAGTCACCGATAATTATTGTGTTGTGGTCTATTTGACTCTTGAACTTGAGGAGAGTTTGTTTTATGAACGTTGCAGCACCATTGTTTGGTGCATACATATTGATATTTGTTTTGTCTTGTTGGTGGATGGTTCTTTTTAACAGTGTATAGTGGCCTTCTTTATCCCTTTTGATTAACTTAGGTTTGAAGTTGATTTTATTCTATATGGGTATGGCCACTCCTGCTTGCTTCTGAGGACCATGTGAATGGTATGATTTTTCCCAGCCTTTCACTTTCAACCTGTGTATGTCTTTTCCTATCATATGAGTCTCCTGAAGGCAGCATATTGTTTGATTCATTTTTTTAATCCAGGTTACTAGCCTTTGTCTCTTGATTGGTGAATTTAAGCCATTAAAGTTTAAGGTTACTATTGATAGATTGTTTGTAATTCCAGACATGCTTATTTATTTATTTATTTTAATATGGCTCGTTTTTCCTTTTTGGTTATACTTTTTTGTTCTTCCGTTTACTGGGATACCTCCCAAAATTAGTTTTGGGTCCTGTTTTTCAATTCCTCTTCCTGTAGTGTTTTGCTCAGAATGCCTTGCAGTGTTGGTTTTCTGGCTGTGAATTCTTTTAACTTTTGTTTATCATGAAATATTTTAATTTCATTGTCAATTCTGAAGCTTAATTTTTCTGGATACAGTATTCTTGGTTGGAATCCATTATTTTTCAGCGTTTGAACTATGTTGTTCCAGGATCTTGTTGCTTTCAACGTCTGTGATGAAAAATCAGCCGTCAACCTAATTGGTTTACCCCTGAATGTAATCTGCCTTCTTTCTCTCATAGTTTTTAATATTCTCTTCTTGTTCTGTATGTTGGATATCTTCATAATTATGTTCTTGGAGTTGGTCTATTAGGGTTTTGTATGTTTGGGGTCCTGTAGGCTTCCAGGATTTGGCAATCCTTTCCATCTTTCATATCTGGGAAGTTTTCTAGGATTCTTTCATTCAATAGGTTGTTCATTCCTTTGGTTTGAATCTCTATACCTTCTTCTATCCTGATGACTCTCAATTTTTTTTTATAACATCTCATATTTCTTGGATAGATTGCTGGTGATTTTTTAGCATCCTTTCTGTGTTGACTATATTCTTCTCAAGTTGATACACTTTGTCTTCATTATCTGATGTTCTGACTTCTATTTGATCTAGTCTATTTGTAATATTCTCATTTGAATTTTTAATTTGGTTTATGGTTTCCTGCATTTCTAGGATTACTGTTTGATTTTTTTTTAATCTCTATCTCCTGGTATAGGTCATTTTTTGCCATTTGAATTTGCCTATTTAATTCATTTTCAAAGTATACTTTAATTGTTTGGACTTGCTGTCTAAAGTCTTCTCTAAGATTCCGTTCCATCTGAATTAGGTATGCGTTGAGTTCTTTCTCTGTCCATTTTTCTGAAGCCTCTAGGTACTCCTGTGAATTTAAGCTTTCCTGTATTGTTTGTAATCCTTTTTTCCCTTGTTTTTTCATGGTGCTCACATTGCTGTCCAACTCTGTTTGACTGCTGTGTTTCTGTTTTCTTCTTTAAAGTTGTTTTGGTTTTCATAGTTCCAATATCTCTCCTTTGTGTTAGGAGACAATGTTTAGAGATGTTGGGTTTAATTGTGCTTTATGGTAAATTCATTAGTTTCATTAGAGGCCTACAGAATTTGATGGCATGTATAGAATTGAGTTTTGAACTTAGGATTTTATGATGAGGTCGGGTGCTTTGATTGTATGGAGGTTAGTATATGTTAGCTTCTTTGGGGGGTTGCTCAAATGCAGGCGGATAGTAACAAGAGAATAGACAGGAGTACTTGGGGGTAGTTAAGGGCTTAGTCGGACTATGGACTGATTCGTAGTATTCATCTATTTGCATTTAGTAAGTTGTATGTAATCTGGGTGGTCGTGCTTAAGAGGAAAGATGGGGAAAAAGTAAGGAAGCAAACCAAGAAAGACAGAGGGACAGAGGAAAGAAAGAGAAAATAATAGAATAGAAAAGGAAATGATAATAAAAAATAATAAAATGCAGTAAAATAGAAATTACATTTAAAAAAATAATAGTATAATTGTAGAAAAGAAAAAAAAATTAAAATTAAAAAAAAATTAAAAGAAAAAGGGACACTGTTAAGCTTCTATTTTCTTCGCTTCCAGTAGGTGGTGCTGTGCCTTCCGGGCCAAGATTCTGTCCTCCGGCCATAGGAAACAGTCCGTGTGAGGCCGCTCCCTCCTCCCCCCACTGGTGTCTCTCAAAACCTGTTAGCTTAGGTTAATTCCTGGTTTCTAGTCCCCTGGCTTCTCCTGTCTGCCAGGTCTATCCCCGTGTGGTACCTCTCGGCAGTTCAAACTACACTCTGTGCCTGCAGTTTCCTGGATGTGGAGTGTGGCTTTTGGGAACCGGCACCTTATTGTTTTGATTTTCTCCGCTAGCCCCTCCTCCTAGAGCTGGCAAAACAGGTTTTGTTTTCTCCGCTGGTGGGAGGGAGGAGTTGGGGGTCAGGTGCCTTTGCCTTTACCCCACGCCTCTACTCACATTCACTCTGTTAATCACACCCCCAGAAAGCCAGGGAGAGATTTTATGTGATTTCCCCACTGTATGGAAAATGGTTTTAATGTCACAGACCTGCTCTATCACTGAATGAGATGCGATCAGTCAAAAACTGGCGATGGTGATGTCAGCTCTCCAAGATGGTGGCCGCTGGCTTCCTCGGTGGTCTGACCGGTGTGGAGGACAGGACTGGACTGCCTCCTTCCCCTGTCTCAAACCCAGAATTCAGCACTGAGCACAGTGAGGGCACAGCCAGAAGGCGCCCACAGAATCAGGAGCACTGTATCTCTGCGTTGCTAGCTTGTCGTTTCCTGGCGAGCGCCGCAGTCTCTAGCAGTGGGGCAAGTCACTGAATAAGCTGCTTGAATCTCCGTGCAGACAAATCGCTCGCGGTTGAGCCCCAGTAACTGATCCTCGGGAGATGGAAATCCTTCCTCTAGGTTTTGGTGCACCCCAGTTTTGCTGGAAATTCCTAACAAGATAGCTTTTGGCCGTTCTAACTCATCACTCACCTGCACAGTGACACAGTACATGGGGGTGATGCACTCCATCTGCCTCCATCTTCCAAGTCCTCATTGATTTATTTCTAAGACACATGCCATCATTTTACTTACCCCATTCTGCTTTGACAGTAACCATAAGAAACTATCAAATTGTTGTGTTTATTAATAAATAAATTAAATAAACCAAATAGAGAACTCATGTATGTTTTAGTCATTTAATAGTAAGCTAGTTGACTATATTTGTTCTGGAGTAAAGCACCTGCAAACTGCTATTTGTTCTTAGTGTAATCACATAGAATGAGCTCAATCTCCAGTTAACATATTGTGACCACCTGTGTGAAATGTTGTCTAAATGTTGTCTATGAAGGAATCTCCTTAGTGACCCCATGCCCAGAGGGTGGGAGTGGGGGCTGGTTCTAGGCAATTCTTTAAGTATGGAACAATAGGTTTTCAGAGGAAACAAGACATCAGTAAATACCATGTTGCCTATATTAACAATGTAGATACAGGGAGCCACTGTAGTTGGCAGAATCTCTCTCAAATGTTTATTTTCAGGATTCCTGCATTTTTCTACTCATCACCTTTCTTTTCTAAAGATAAGTACTATCAGAAGTGCTTATATTAGCTCTGTACCACACAGGACGTTTCTAGGACATGTAATAGAGGTGCAACCATTAAAGAAGTTAGGAGTGGTCTGGGAGCCTGTCTTACTTCCTGTGAACTCACCAAAGGAAGGGTATAAATCACTATGATGTTTGCCTTCTGAGTAGCCAATTTCTAGTGTAGGAATGGGTGTAAGAAATTGAATGCAGTAAAGATTTGATGGACCAAATCATGGAATTAATCAGGAGGCCAGGGAATCATGTGAACATCATGCATGTTGAGTGCAGATTTCTCATGCTGTCAATCTCTCCTGGCCTCCACTATACATTTGTGGGATATTTCAGATCTCAGTGACCTTTGAGGATGTGGCTGTGAACTTCACCAAGGAGGAGTGGGCTTTTCTGGATGCTTCCCAGAAGAACCTTTACAGAGATGTGATGCTGGAAGTCCTCAGAAACCTGGCTTCTATAGGTAATAATGATGGTTTTAAAATTAATAAAATAGAGAACTCATGTTTATTTTGGTCATTTATGTAGAAGGTGAAAAGGAAATCAGTTGGTGAATTATTGAAGCATAAATGGCACCTACAATTTGGCAAAGCATTTCTAGCTCCTAAATATTCATAAAGGTTGTTATGTTCTCTCATTTTAGGAAACAAGTGGGAAGACAAGACCACTAAAGTTCAGATTGAAAACTCTGGAAACAACCTAAGGTAACTCTACTCACAAGCGGAATTTTTGAAGGAATTGAGAACTGTCATATAATTTTTAAAGCAAACCAACCAAAGAAGTATGCATAACTTGAAATGTATTTATTTTTATAATATTTTTTTACCAGAAATATATACTTATCTGTAACAGGTATTCAGTCTTTTCAAAGTATTTGACAAGCAAAAAGTAGTATGAATTGCATATGTGAATATCACTATGTGAATACTAGCCACAGAGAAGCTGTGTTGCAAAGGATTGTTTCCTTTCAATCTCTTTATTTTCAGGCAACTTTAACAAGTCAGAAAATCTAGCCTTTACCTGATGTTGGTAGAAATGTAAAGACCTATAAATAAATAGAAAATTTTGAATGAGTTAGGTATCAATTATGTGCTGGTCACTTCTTCTTCAAAGAAGTCCTATGGTAATCTTCAAACTTTCCCCACAGAGTAGTGTGGGGAAACCTTCAAATAGATTCCAATTATTAATCAAACAAAGAAAAATTTTAATAGAGTAAATCCATGTGACTTCATTATGTGTGCAAAAGGTTTCATATGTCCTTCATTCCTTCATAGGCACATCACATCTCACTCTGGACACAAATACTACAAGCATGAGGAATGTGAAGAGAAGCCATGTGAATTTAAACAATATAGGAAATCTCTGGTTTCTCTCAAAAGTGTTCACACACAAAGGTTGTTACAAACAGGAGATAGACCATATGAATGTACAGTATGTGGGAAAGTCATCAGTTGTTCCAATGACATTCAAAGACATGAAGAAACTCATACTGGGTGGCAACCCTATGAATGTCAACAATGTGGTGAAGCCACTTCTTCTCTCGCAGGTGTTCAAAGACACATGATAACACACAGTGGAGGTAAACCTTTGCAATGTGAGGTATGTGGGAAAGCCTTTCATTTCTCCTCTTTATTTAGAAGGCATGAAAGAACTCATTCTGGAGAGAAACTCTATGAATGTAAACAAGATGGTCAAACCTTTATCTCACACAGAAGTCTTCAAAAGCACAGGATCACACAAACAAGGAATGCACATTTCAAATGTAAGGTATGTGGGAAAGACTTTGCTTATCCCTGCTTACTTAGAAACCATCAGAAAACACATACTGGAGAGAAGCCCTATGAATGTAAGCAGTGCGGCAAAGCCTTTGCTAGGTCTTATGACCTTCACATACATAAAAGAACTCATACTGGAGAGAAGCCCTATGAATGTAAGCAGTGTGGCAAAGCCTTTGCTAGATCTTGTGACCTTCACAGACATGAAAGAACTCATACTGGAGAGAAGCCCTATGTATGTAAGCAGTGTGGCAAAGCCTTTGCTAGATCTTGTGACCTTCACAGACATGAAAGGACTCATACTGGAGAGAAGCCCTATGAATGCAAGCAATGTGGAAAAGCCTTCACTCAGTCCTCTTACCTTCACTTACATGAACAATCTCATACTGGAGAGAAGCCCTATGAATGTCAACAATGTGGAAAAGCCTACATTACTGCCTTTTACCTTCAGATGCATAAACACACTCATACTGGAGAGAAGCCCTAAGAATGTAACCAGTGTGGCAAAGCCTTTGCTAGATCCAGTGACCTTCACAGACATGGAAGAATGTATACTGGAGAGATGCCCAATGAATGTCAACAACGTGGAGAAGACTTTTCCACATCTTGTCTGCTTCACACATGTGAAAGAACACATACTGCATAGAAGTTGTATGCATGAAAACAATTGGTAAACTCTTCTGTTACTACTGTTTCACTCATATACATGTAGGAAGTTTACTGGAGAAAAATCCTTTGAATGTGAAATATTGTAAATCACACTTCATATCATCCTTAAAGACAAGAGAGGCTCACACTGCTAAAAGTGTGTGTGTGTGTGTGTGTGTGTGTGTGTGTGTGTGTGTGTATGTGTGTGTGTGAGAGAGAGAGAGAGAGATCAATCAATCGATCCACTGGGAATTTAGTCTGGTGGTGCTCTACCACTGAGCTACATTCCAGTTCCTTTTTACTTTTTATTTTGAGACAGGGACTTGCTGAGTTTCTTAGGGTCTTCCTAAGGGGATGAGGCTAGCCTCCAACATTGATTCTTCAGAATCAGCCTCTCGAGTCTCAGGAATTAAAGGCATACACCACCACATCCAACTGAATAAGTCTTTAAATGTGAAAAATATCACAAATCATTCCATTTTCCTTGTTGCCTTCAAAGCCATTTCACTCACATTGAAAAACAAACCCTCTGAATTTGGGGGATTTGCTACATTCTGTTAGCTTTGTTTCCTTTCTTATATATGAAAACACTCATGCAGAGAAGCCCTGTGAATGTGAGAAATGTGGGAAATCTTCTAGTTTTCTCATTTTTTCCTAAGGACTGGGAATATTGTTTTGGAATAAAAAGAATAAATCCTATGCAAGTAAGAAATATAAAGGGTTCAGCTGTTCTAGTTTTGTTCAGTTGTATGAAAGAACTCATACTGTAGAAAATGCTGAGGATAAGCCATGTGGGGTAGTATTCAGCTTTCAAAATTTTCTCCAAAGGCATAAAAAAATTCACATCTGTGAAAATCCTTTTTCTATCTTTAAAAATTGCAGTAACATTTTCAACTTTCCAGGTCCCTTTGAACAGCATTTAAGAAATCACACTGGAGAAAAGCCCTGTATGTAGAAATGTGGTGAGAACTTTGCTTGTTTCAGATCCAATTGAACTTGTTCACACTTGAGGAAAATTTTATTTTATTTATTTATTTTTGGATAACCACTGTAGGTGTGTGAAAATGGTGTGTGTGCCTTCATTTCTTTTTTCTTTCTTTCTTTCTTTCTTTCTTTCTTTCTTTCTTTCTTTCTTTCTTTCTTTCTTTCTTTCTTTTTTTATTTTAATCTATTCAGAGGTAACAAAACTGCACCCTGGGTTGGAGAGGAGTATTGCATCAGCATGAAGATTTGAAAGCAACATGTTTTTCTGGGTTAAGTCTCTCTTATTGTTACATTCCATTTTCCTGGATTAAGTCTCTCTTATTGTTACATTCCATTTTCCTGTATTTTGAGTCTTTTGTGTCTAATGTTTCATTACATATTGTGTATGTTAGTTTAGGCCTCTCCACTCCAGCCTTTGGTACAGATTGGTGAAATGGCTCTTCTGAACTTCTTTCCTCTCTTTCTTTGTTCAGATTTCACCCAGGAGTGCTCTACCACTGAGTTTCTCCACAGACCTTTTAATTGTTTTTTTTTTTGAGATGGGGTGAGCCTGGCAGCTGGGACCATAGGGAAGTGTCTGTGTACCCTGCAGCTGGCCTCTTCCTTTTCCTTGATTGCTTATTGATCTGTTGATGACTCTGGGACCACCACTCTTGTCAGTTGTGCTTGTTCTAAGGCTCATGTATTGTGCTGTATGGAGGCACATTAAAGAGCATTATAAAATAATGTCATTTGTGTATATTGTTTAGAGAGGCACGTTCTCAAAATATATTTTGCCCTATACTTGAGTTGCTTTCTCTTTTCTTTTCCCAGTTCTGGGGAATGAATCCTGCCTTGTGCATGCTAGGCAGGCATTCTAGCACTGAACGCTCCATAGCTCAGGTGGTGAGTTTGCTGCTTCTGTGAGTGTGGACCCCACTGATAACCACATCAGCAGATGTAGCTCTGCAGGTGTTTCCTCCACAATTGCAGCTGATCTCTTCCTTCTTAAAAGTCTTTTATACCAGTGAATTTTGTTTTAAAAAAAACTACATTCAACTTAGGTTTTCTCCCCATGAATAATACTTAGGTGGAATATGCCAGAAAACCCAAGCTTGATTTCTCTCTGTTTTAGAGTACCTCTGTTGCCCTGGAAAAAAATTGTGTCATGGTTTTCTTAATACACACTACATGACCAAAGGCTTGATAAGGAGCATCCCAATCTGATGTCCTAATATAGCAGCACTCCCTTCTCCACAAAATAATCTTAAATAAGCTTCTCAAGAGACCTTCACCATAATTTTCTTTCAACAGAATGTCAGGAAAAGATTTTGCAAAGATCTCAATGTGGGTTATAACACAGACTTCTGCTTTTTTGGCAAAGCTTGGAAGAACTCTGACCAATATTTCAATTGGTACACAAAGCACTTTCTGTGAACTAATCAGAACAACAACAACAACAACAACAACAACAACAAAAACCACATTTATGTATACCCCTACAAAAAATATAAACCTCCATCCCTGTCCCACTGGATGTAAATGAAGATCAATGAAATTCCAAGAAGTGATCCAAAAAATATTAAGTGATACCCCTCAGAACCCTGCAGCTAATCAATGTGCTCCTGGAACATTCCTTGGGTGTCTAGCCTCATGTGTCCTAAATCACTAATAAAGCTACAGCCTCCAATCAGGTGATATTGTGCAGTACTTGCTGTGGATAGGGCTGTTTCTGCTCAGGCTAAAGGATTCAGTTACTTGTCCTAAGGATTCAAAGACTCCTGAGCAAAACCTCACCCACAACCTATTCAGGTGTCATGGATCTTGTGTGATCATTGGTAAGAGTTCCTTACATACTTGTGCCCAAATATTGAAATTTGCCATCATGCCAAAGATGGGTTGATTGTCACTGCTGTCTCTGTTCCAGCCTTTTGCTGTGTCTCGGTGTTCATTTGGAGAGGAAGGCCAAAAGAGTGTACGGTGGCCCTTCTGTTTTTGATAAATACAGCCTAAGCCATCCAGTAAAAGTTCTTCTTTAAAAAATAGTTTTGAATGCTTCCCAAGATTTCCAAAAACTTTCTTTGCAGCTAATGAGTCAGTGTGGCAATTTCCTAGTTTTACATTTTTGATTTAGTAGAAATATTGCATAGAGGTGTGTGAGCACTTGACGCAGTCTGGAGTTTTTTTGTAATAAATCCAAAGGCAGTAGTTGCAGGCTTGCTCCTGGGCAGTGTGAGGGACTGGAGTGAATGCAGCTGTCCTGGGATGTGGGCATTCTTTGTAGGGGTTCAGTCTTGGTGAGGACATCAGTGCAGGAATCAAGACATTTAGGAGGGCTCCTGAATCTCCTGACAGGACCTGCCTGTCCCTTTTGGACAATAGTGTTGTCATGTGAGCTTGCAGGTGGATGGCTACCTTCTGATGGATTTGGGTTTGTAGCTGAGCAAATAGTGAGAATGTACAATGATTAAATGAGAATTAAAATATTATTTCTCATACCAAAGACATAATTTGGGGGCCAAACATAATAACAAGTAACCTCTTGGACCTTGAAGCACATATTGTCCTTCATGTATGCATTTTCTCACAAACTTTTGTAGTGTGATGCTTATGTGAAACAAACTGAGATAAACATGGAGAGGTGTATTTAATGGTACAGTGTACTGGAAGTTTTAAAGACTTGCAGCAGGCTTAGATTCCACTGTTGTTATTTTATGAAAGACTCTGAAATTCGCAAAATTCTTGAGACTCCCCAGGTGCTGTGGCATACACCTGAAATACAAGTGGCTCAAGATTCTGAGGCAGGTCTGGGGATGTGGCTCAAGCAATAGCGAGTTCACCTGGCATGCGTGCGGTCCAGGTTCGATCCTCAGCACCACGTACCAACAAAGATGTTGTGTCCGCCGAGAACTAAAAAATAAATATTAAAAAAATCTTTCTCTCTCACTCTCTCTCCTCTCTCACTCTCTAATAAAAAAAAAGATTCTGAGGCAGGAGGATTGTGATTTTTTTCACTTTTTTTAAAGAGAGAAATAATTTTTTAATATTTATTTTTTAGTTTTCAGTGGACACAACATCTTTATTTTATTTTTAATGTGGTGTTGAGGATTAAACCCAGCACCCCATGCATGCCAGGTGAGCACTCTAGTATTTGAGTCACATCCCCAGCCCATCTTTTCATTTTTCTTAAAATTTATATATATATATATATATATATATATATATATATATATATATATATATAATTTTTTTTTCTAAGAATCAAACCCAGTGCCTCACACATGCTAGGCACATTGTCAACCACTGAACCACAACCGTAGCCCAAGGGTTGTGATTTGTAAGGTGGCCTCCCTGGATAACAACGAGTAAAGAACTCAGTGATACTGTCTCTAAGAAGTCACTCAAATAGTAAATAAAAAAGAAGGCTGGGAGGTGGCTGAGTGGTTGAGTGCCACTGAGTTCAATTCCCAGTACCCCCAAGAAAAATGCATTAGGAACCAAGTTTTAATAAACTTTGTGATGGGTGGATGGGCTTGTCCATTATATTGTTTTCTTCTTTGGATTCTTGGGCATGGTTTATTAATTAAGGAACTCTGTAAAATTCACCAATTCAATAAAAATCAATTGTATGGTTTTAAAAAATAATAATATAGCAAGGTCCATGAGGAGAAGCTTCCTGCTCTGGGAACCCTCAGTAATTGGTTGTCATCACAAGTGGCCATAATGTCCTTATCATAAAGAGTTTGTGAAAGCTTTTATTGTGCAGGAGTCTATGAAGGTGCTAAACGTGCCTGTCTTTTCAGAGCCTTTTGGTGGAGGAATTCCATATGGAGGTCTCTGATTTATAGATGATGTCATTGGGGAGCTCAAGTGAAACTGATAAGTGAAGAACACGTTACCACCTGGTCAGGGCAGTCTAAAAGGTGTCAGATTTTCTTGTCTTTAAGGAGTGTGTCAAGCAACCTTGGAGGAGGATGTCAGTAATTTATGATGTGCTCCTGTAAAAAATGTGACGCTGTGAGTCTCTGTTCAGGTCATTTGTGAAAAGCTGATGAGTAGTCTGAAAATTTATTTGGTCCTGTTAATGATAAGGACAATTTGCATTAGAATGCTATTGAAATAGAGAAAACAGAAAGTATTAGCCAAATCTGAGGCCAAAATATATACCAGTTGTTGATTTGATAGGATTAGTAATTTTCATTATATTTGGTATTGGGTATTGATACTTGCAGACGGGACCAGATCATCAAAGTAGCAGTAATCTACCCAAGGCAAATGTTGAGATAGAGAATATCTGTGTTTCTGTGGTTGGTATTTTATTTTTTCCTCTGTGATTATCAGTGACTGTGTTTAAACATTTCAGGATGCCCAGATAGAACTCTGATTTTTCCATATTTAATGAACTAGATACTGTTAGACTATTAAACATTCTGAGGAGCACATCAGATTTTATAGGAATTTTTAGTTTCTATATACCTTGTTTTAACATATCAAAAAACATATGAAGTGATTTAATTAGAGATTGATGGTGTTTATTTATTTTTGCTACTGGGGATTGCTGCAAAAACTGTGGCCAAACTAGCAGGTTCTGGCAATGTTTGATGGGACATTGGAAGAAATAAAGAGTCACATACGCAGAAGATACAACATCTGGGATCGGGTAGATCACTGCTCTATGATGGAGCAGCAGGTCTAAAGAATGAAACCATGGGAGGCTGAGGATGTGGCTCAAGTGGTAGCATGCTCAGCTGGCATGCGTGGGGCACTAGGTTTGGTCCTCAGCATCACATATAAATAAAATACAAGATGTTGTGTCCACCAAAAACTAAAAATATAAATGAACAAATATTAAAAATTATCTCTCTAAAAAAAAGAAAAAAAGAATTACACCAGCAATCTTTATTGTGTATCTTTCATTGATCATGTTAAAGACTATGCAAGCATTATTCTTTGTATTTATGAAAGTTACACAGTTAGCAACAGTATGCAGCTATTTCCTCAGTTACAATGTATAGTTGGAATGTGCAATGTTAAGAGCACCCTGCAGTTCTCAAGAAAGTCCATCCTTTAAAGTTATTTTAAAGCTTCCTTTAAAACAGTGGAACTGGTGAACCATGCAGTTGTCTTAGCAAGGAACTTTGTGCCTGAGAATAAGGTCAAAGCTGAAAAGTCTCCCACAACAGAGTCTCCCCCATGGAGAGCATTGCCATAGCAACCAGGCATCCTATACATTTGCATAGAAACTTTTCCAGTCACCAAGCATGCCACTGCCATTACATCATTAGAAACCTCCATCTCAGACACTTGTCTCCCAATCACTGTCACTGGTCTCCACAGGGGATTGAACCCAAGGCTGCTTTACCACTGAGCTACACCCTCACCAAGCCCCCCCCCACTCTTTTTTCTTTCTTGAGACAGTGGTGGACTCGGTTGCCCAGGCTGACCTCACAGTCATCTAAAACTGGAGCAATGTGGTCTCTGAACCATTACCCCAATGGCAGTCACATTTGCTGGGAACTCAGCTGAAGTGGTTCGATTAAAGTAATCACTTTGGAATTCTATAGGATGTGACTACTGTTCCCAACCCATTCTACCAGGCCTGGTAAAAAATTTGCAAGTCCATTTCTATGTCTCCAGATCATAAGAAAAAATATTTTTTTTTTCAAATTTTCACAGATGGACCAATATCACACAGACCCTAAGTACTTGGTAAGGAGGGTAGGGATTATGGGAAACTTGTTGGGATTGTGTGGATCCATCCTGCCTTCTGATTTGTCTTCCCTATTTTCTCTCTCACTCATTATAGTACAAGGGGTTCTTAACCACTAAGCCACATCCCCAGACCCTCTTTCATCCCCATGACAGTAGAATGCACATATATACACTCTGGTATATCATACTTGGTTGGGATATCATTTCTCATTTTTCTGAGTGTCCATGTTGCAGAATCATATTAGTCATGTAGTCAAATGTATACATACAGTAATGATGTCTGTTTCAATCTACTACTATCTTTCCTATTCCCACATCCCTCCCCCCTCAATCCCATCACTTCCCCCAACCTAATGTAAGGTAAAGCGATTCTGCCCCAGTGCCCCCTCCCTCCTGAATTAGCATCAACATAATAGAGAAAACATTTGTCTTTGATTTTGCGAGACTGGCTTATTTCACTTAGCATGATATTCTCCAACTCCAACCATTTACTAGAAAATGCCATAATTTTAGTCTACTTTCAACCTGACTAATATTCCATTGATTGTATATACCACATTTTCTTTATCCATTCATCTTTCGAGAACCACCTAGGTTTGTCCATAGTCTAGCTATTGCAAATTGAGCTGCTATAAACATTCATGTGGCTGCTGAGGAGGTCATACATGTGAAATTATTTTTTAAAACAAGTTGCTGAGCAGGATAAAAATATTTTACATTACATATTTAATTTTTTCATAGTATTCAGACTATAAAATGAACTCTAGTGACTCCATAATAAAATTATCAACAAATTAAAAAATGAATTCCAAATTGTGAACCCCTCAGATATTTCTGCTACTCTTTATGGTGTTTTCTGAGAATGATCTTCAAAATGCTAATTGTTACTTTTTGCTCCCAGTCATCTGGAAGTTTCTAGAGAAAGTTTCTAGTCATTTGCACTAGGCCTAAGTTCCAGTGGTTTTGCTAACTTCTCTTGCTGGAAGAATTGCTTCTCTCTCAACTCAATTATAGGTACCAAAGGGGAAAATTAAACAAACTACCGATAGACTCAATCATATTTGAGCACTTTCTGAGCCCTGAGCTACCCTCGTTCACCCCAGTAATAATTCCAGGCCTTCTACTCGTTTTCAGAAGTAGTTTCTCCATGTACTGAGCATCTAAAATTAGTGACTTCTGTTCCAGGGAGTATATCCTAAACATCCAATTTCTATAAGCAACAGAGACTGAGCATGTGCAAATATTCATACATTACAAATAGTTGGATTTGCATTGTTTATAACTACTTCCAAAAACTAAAATTTGCAGCAGTAGTGTTAAAAAAATGTGTTAGAAATCACAGATTCCTGTTTCACCACAGAAAATACAGTACACTCTTCTTCTAGCTACTTTACAGCCTGGAATATAACACACTTGCCTCAGATATTTAATGCATCAGTCAAATGAAAACTTTCCTTCACCCTAAGCAGTCTTGTCAGAATGCCTATGATAAAAATCTGAAAGATAGGCGCTGGGGTTCTGGCTCAGTTATAGAGTGCTTTCCTAGCACATGGGAGGCACTGTGTTCAAGCATCAGAACCACATAAAAAACAAATAAATAAAATAAAAGTTATTTGTTTATATGACTAGTAAGTAAATAATTAAGATATTTAGAAGTAAAAAATAAAAAATCTGAAAGATAGTAGGTGATCCAGAGCATATGAGCATGGATATAAAGATTCACTTGTAAAAATGCTGGTGAAAATATAAATTGAATAAAGCTATTTTTGAAAATGGTATTAAGGTTCTTCAATAAGTTAAAATAAAAATGTCATATGATTCAGTAGTAGTAATTCTGGGTATGTATCTAAAAAAAATTGGAGTCATTAGATCATAGAAAATACTATATTTTCATTGTAGTATTTTTCACAGAACCTGGTAAAAGAACTGAAGTACCTTTAAGGTAAATGGTAGGTTGTTCATGGTGCCACATACCTGTATTCCTAGCAGCTTGGGAGGGTGAGACAGGAGAATCATGAATTTAGAGCCAGTCTCAGCAACGTATCAGCCAGCCACTAAGCAAATCAATGAAATCTTGTCTGTAAATAAAATATAAAAAAGGAGCTGGTGATGTAGCTCAGTGGTCAACTAGCTCTGATTTCAACACACAGCATAATAAATAAATAAATAGTCTCAACACATTGACCCTATGCTTTATTTTCCAAGAAGCAATTTACTTGCATTCTTTTTGGATTAACTGGACAAGATGTGTTACATTCTTTAACAACCTATTATCTGCAGGAGAAATGCAGGTTCAAAATAATGTTTGTAAGAGGAACGCAAGTTACACTAAAGGGGAGACTTTCATGATCTTGTTAAAGACCAGATTCTGGAACTCAGGGAAATAAAGATAATTCCTACTAACCATAAAATCTGCAAGAGTTTATGATTAAGAATTCAATTATAAATCATGAACATGAGGCTAGTTAACCTAAAGTTTTCATGGCACTGGATACTTGAGAGTTTGATATTATCCTGTTGTCAGTCCAAAGTCAAGAAGTGTACCTGGGCAGGATTCTTTAGAATCTTTTTTTGGATCTCTAATAAAATTGGAGACAAAGTGAGCCATGCTCTTCTCTTTACAGAGAGGACACATTCTCTCTCTTTAAAGTGTCACCTTTTTCTTCACATCACTTCTAATAAACTCATTGTGTCTGCTTTTTTCTCATGTGAAATGCTCTCAAAGAGAAAGCAAAATCTATAAAGTGTCATCCAGTTCTTGGAGGAAAAATTAGAAATACTGCATCAATTTGAAATATAGCATAAAAATAGTTGATAAGGCAAAGAGGGAATGCTGGCATTAAAATTGTGAACATAGCTGAGTGCAATGCTGCACTCCTGTAATCCCAGGGTCCTGGAAGGCTGAAGCAGAAGGATCATGAGTTCCATGCCAGTTTCAGCAAGGGAGAAGTGCTAAGCAAATCAGTGAAACCTCTTTCTTTAAATAAAATACAAAATACTGCTGGGGATTTGGCTCAGGGGTTGAGTGAGCCAATAAGTTCTAGAATGACTTGTTATCCAGTGACAATTAATTGACCCACCATAGGCTGGAACTCGAGATTCAATCACAAGTTCCACAGAAGTCATATGGAAAATACGTGGTGTCTTATAGATAATGTGGTTAAGTTGTTTTTGCACCCTCTGTCTGACAGGGTCACAGCATGGGGGATGCCATGGCAGAGCTACACCATTTTGAAACTGAAACCATGGGGAAGGTTAAATGTATTGTTTATGATACTCATGATATGGATAATAGGGTATACATCAATCAATAATAAAAGTACATGTTGATGGAAATGGCAGGAAAATTTCCAAAATGAGACTGAAGGTACACTTAAGACATGCCTGGAGATGTGTTTTAATATCTGTCAGGACACAAACAGTAGCATTATTCCTCAAAAATTTATGAAGAAAATATTACAAATCCCAATATTCTTGTGAAAAACTTAACAATTTGCACTAAGCCCCACATTCTAAATCTACAATCTGTGCAACATACATTTCCCCCCACTAACAGGCCCTCCTTTGCCTTACACAGGAATTCATGATAAAAATGGGAAACACATTGTTAATATTAATGGTAAATGGGTTGTGTTGAAGAGCCTGCTCTTTTGTTAAAGATTACAAAAAAATTAAAATAGTTGTATTTTGGAAAAGTATCAAAGAAACTCTTAAAGAAAGCAGTTAAATAGGTCATATGAAAAAGAAAATTACCTTTGGAATTAAAAATAGAATAATATAAAATTAATATACATACATTTTAGAAGCACTTCAGAAAAGTGCTTTTAAGTAATAGGCTTTAACTACTTTAAGTGTTTTATTGGGACTTTACAAGTAAGAAATCTTACCAATAATCATAGGTATGCTTTAAAGTTAAAGGTTAATGATATAATTATACATGTGCTTTAAAGTTAAACGTTAATAATAGGTCAAGATACATGTAGTTGAGTTGTGTAGTCTAGCACTTATTGATTGAGGTGAAAATGTAAAAGCTTAATCGTGATTGGCAAAGGTTACAGGAAAATATTTTAAACAATGCACTCAATATCTTAGGTAATTAATATATATCTGAAAATATTGTAACTCTTAAAAATTATGTAAATCAAAGAAATTTTGAGCTTTGAATCTATCCATTAACTACATGAAAAAACACTTTTAAAAAATGTTTAAAAATAAAGGCCCCTCTAGGGGCAGTGGGTATTTCTGAAGGCTGCTCATAACTTGCAACTATAGTCCTGTCTCCTCTTCTTTCACCTAAGCCACTCATCCTTCAGGATCCCTGGATCTCTGGTAGCTAGGGCTTGACCTAAACAATGGAGATTTAATTTTTTTCTTTTAAATTTAATGTTGAGTTTGTTGATGGACTGTATTGAAATATATATAAAATCTGTGATTTGTGCTCAAATTCTCATAGTACCCCATACCAATGGGGGGGGGGGTAGACATCATAATCCTACCACTATGCTCAAGGCAAAATTGCACATAAGTCTGTTTTTTTTTTAAATTTTTGTCAGGTATGGTGGCACACACCTGTAATTCTATTTTTTTTTTTAAAGAGAGAGGGGAGAGAGAGAGAGAGAGAATTTTTAATATTTATTTTTTTAGTTCTCGGCAGACACAACATCTCTGTTTGTATGTGGTGCTGAGGATTGAACCTGGGCCGCACGCATGCGAGGCGAGCGTGCCACCGCTTGAGCCACATCCCCAGCGCCATAAGTCTGTTTTCAATTGCTTATACTCCAGAGTCTAGAGATCTGGCACCCTCCATCTCTTTTTCATTTTTATCGTTAATACTAGAAACTTTAAATTTTATTTGTACTTTTCAAGTACAGCATAAGGTGTGTAGAAATGGTGGGTATATTTTGGACTGGTCTCCTAAAATTGACAAAAGGCAGTTATGCAAGGGTAATGCCATGAATCCTGGAGGATTTGTTAGTAGCATCCTTACCTTCAGGGAAGGTGGCATTCAGAAAGATGTTTGGTGCTTAATTGCTGCCTCAGAATTCTTACATTTTATTGACAAAGCTTTACCAGACTTTGTAGGCAAGAACTGTAACAGGAAGGTTCTTGCTACAGCTTAAGGGCCTGTGTTCAATCTCCTTATGTTTTAATTACAGGAAATGTAAAAGTTAAAAGGGAAGATGATAGATATCTTGTAACATATGATAAATGTAATTTAACTAATTGTATCACCAGAAATAATAGAGAAAAAGGAACGATGATGCTCCATCAGCCCTCGTTTGCCTTATTACCAGGAAATATTTCAGAGCCATGGTAGGCTGATGCTGCTTTTCAAGTCTTACAACAAATAGATACCCAGCTAGCGAGACCTAAGCATGCTCTTGGACTCATAATAGTGAGAGTTGTTCCCTTGGTTTCTTTAATTGCTTCCATGGTGACAGCTTTGGTGGCCATATCTCAAATATTCAACATGCAAATTTTCTTAATTATTTGGCTCAGAATACTTCCAAGGCTCTTCACAATCAAATAAATGTTGATTAAAGGAATGTGACCACGCTAAATGCCTTAGAGACTGCTGTCATGAATATAAATAATGAACTTTCCACTTTGAAATTCAAGGAAAGACCTAAATGTCATGCTATAAGTAAGTGTGCGATACTGCTGCCAAATGCAATGCTTCTTAATGGTATTGGAAGAAGCTTCAAAACCATTTGTTGGATATTTGGCAGAATAATGCTTGGATCTTTTGGAGCTGCATCATCAGATTCAAGATACAAAAATGTAAGATTAATTTTTCAGATCCTACTTCTTTAGCTGATCAAATACTTAAAGAATTAAACAGCTTTAACCCTGGAAACATTCTTAAACACTCTGCATGGTATATTCTTGTATTGTTATCATTGCTACTTATTCTCTCTTGTGTTGTAATTGTAGGATGTTGTGCCCCTAGAAGAAGAATTCAGGAACTCAAAATAATGACCCATCACCTGGTTTTTCAAAGAAAGAAGGACGGATATGTGGGAAGCCCTTCTGAATGACCCATGCCTTCCAGTCCTGAAGCAGGAGGCTCTGACCAGTTACTACATTTGTGGTGACTTGGGTGTTGTTCCAGCTTAGATAGAGAGATGGGTCTTCAGACGTAGGCATTATTCATGAGGGTTGACTTACCCTCATGTGTCTCTTGTAACCCTGCCCCCTCTGGCCTTTTTTGAATAGAACTTTCTAAGAACAAGTGTCCTCCAATAAAAGCTCTCTTCTGAATGTGGTCACTTTCTCACCAGCCTCTGGTGACTTTCTCTTGGCCTCCCTTTTGGGGAGCCTGAGGTCAAGAGTGTAGAAGCAGTCCTGAAGCTTGTGTAAAGGTAAAGTGTGTCTATGTTTTATTTGGTGTCCCTGGAAATTCACAGGACTGCCCTTAAGTTAAGCTGACCTTGCAGGTCGGGGGCAGCATTTTGTAACTGTGTGGGGAGCAATTTTCCTGACTTGCATGGGCAGCAATTTGTAACTGGTGTTCAGATGGATTACATACACACACAAACACACACACACACACAAACACACACAGTGCTTATATTTTTCAAGAGTGAAAGCTAAAGCAAAAATGCCCCTGAGATGACTAGATATCCACAAGAAGAAAAAATGTATTTGGATATGTACTTCACATCATGTACAAAAATAAAATTAAAAAATGGATCAAAGTCCTTTGTGTAATAGCTAGAAGCATAAAAGTCATAAAAACAGTTGAGGAAATTTTCATTACTTTGGATGTGGTTATGGCTATATAATATTTGTATTTATTTTAATCTCGCCACTCAGAATAATCCCCATTTAAAAGTGGTATGATTTCATGTCAAAATAAAACTTAATGTTACGTGTAACTGAAATTCACTAATAAAAAAAGTAAAATTTAAAAATGAACAAAGGTACTGGAGATGTAGCTCAGGGGTAAAGCACCCCAGAGTTCAATTTTCTGTACCAACAAATAATTATTAAAGGAACAAAGATATTTGTGAATGTAATAGGCTTAATCTTGACTCTGTTGATACTTCTGTGTGTTCGGTGAAAATGAGAACCATTTTCATGATAATTCATAACTTGCTAAAAAATATGACCACCAAATTATTATATTTCTCTTTTTTGTGACTCAACAATGCATTCATGACTACATGAAGAAGCGACAAGTATACAGATGTTACTTGGGGTCAGAAGTTAATTAGTTAATATTTCTTTTACAGCCCTTTAGCTAATATGATTCCACACAATGCTATTGATCATTTGGCTCCAGAGGAGTAATCTTTACTCTTGAGAAATTTCAATTTTATTTAAGTCTATAGATTAAGAAAAATGGATTTCCAGTTTTGACTTATACAAGGTAAATGTGGTTGGAGTTTTCAGATAGAAGTCCCCACTGGGGACAGTGAAATTTCAAATAGTATATATGGAAGTCTAGATGAAGTCTATAGTTTAAAAAAAAACATATTGGCTAAATTATAAATATATTTTTCTTTACCCTTCACAAAATTTATTATGCCACATCATAAACCTCATATCTAAAATCCTGTAGATACTTTCTAAATATGTGGCATTATAAGCAGTATCTTTTGGCACATGCCTATAATCCTAGCAGTTTGGGAGGCTGAGGCAGGAGGATCACATGTTCAAAGCCAGACTGAGCAATTGGTCTCTAAGTAAAATTTTTAAAAGGGCTGGGAATGTTGCTCAGTAGTTAAGCTCCCGTGGGTTCAATCCCTGGTACCAAAGAGAAACAAAGAAAATTTGTCTTTTCTAAGAATCCATTGTTCAATGCAGGGTTATGAGATTTTTACATGTTTTCTCCCAAGAATCTTGTAGTCCCAATTCTCATATTTACACTTTTCTTCCATTTAAAATTTTAATATTTTTTTTAGTATTTGGCACACACAACATCTTAGTTTGTATGTGGTGCTGAGGATCGAACCCGGGCTGCACGCATGCTAGGCGGGCATGCTATCGCTTGAGCCACATCCCCAGCCCCTTCCATTTAAAATTAATTGTGAAAAGTGTGAGATAGTGTTTGAGATCATATTCCATAAATATAAGGATCTATTTCTAAATTATATTCCATTTACTTATTTTTTTTTGCAGTAATGAATTTGAATCTAGAAACACTCTACCACTGAGATTTATCCCCAGTTCATTATTTCTTTGGTTTTGAGACAATATCTTGCTATATTCCCAAGGGTGACCTCAAATTGTCAATTCTTCTTCCTCAGTCCCTTGAGTTGCTGGTACTATAGGCATCCACAACCATGCCTGGAATATTATTCCATTTAATCATTTTGTAAGTGTGACTCAGTACTGATTACAGTAACATTTTCAAAATAGCTTTGATGAAGATGTACTATATATACACAATAAAGGGTCTCTGCATGGTATTTTAACACATATGACACATCCACTGATGAAATCCCTTTCTCATTTCCCACCTTCACTCTTTAACCTTTAAAAATCACCAACCTAAATTCAGGTTTAGCCTCCCCCACACGAGGGACAGCATGCATTGTTTGTATTTATGTGTCTGGTTTTGTTTCATTTTACCACTCTACCCTCAAATTTCATACAATTGGTTGCAGGTGGCAGGATTTCATTTTTATGGATGTATGCATACATATATGCCATATTTTCTTTATCCATCTGTCACACAATTCCTAGGTGATTCTATATCTTTTCAATTGGGATGTGCCTCAATAAACATGGGCATCCAGGTATCAGATGAAGGTTTCATTCTTGTTCATTACATACTCCCAAGTGGGATACCTGAATCACAAGGTAATTCTATTTTAGTATTATTTGGTTGAGATACAAAAGACTTAACCAAAGCCTCATGTGCTTGGCAAACATTTGACAATTAGACTACATCACAGTGACTTATTTTATTATTATTATTATTATTATTATTATTATTATTATTATTATTATTATTATATATTTTGAGGGAGCATTACATTAAGTTTCCTATCCTCGCAGCAAATTCAGGATCCTCCTCCTGTGGTCTCCCAAGTTGCCAACTTTACAGACATTTATCACCATTCCTGGCCTCCAGCATATTTCTTTTTTATTGGAGACAGGGGTTTGCACTGTTTGAACTTGAACTTATACAAGCTGGCCTTAAACTTGTAATCCTCCTTCTTTAGCTTCTTAAATATATGGGATTAGTCATGTGCCATGATCACAGCTATTGTTAATTTTTTGACTAATATGCACAGTTTTTCATATCAGCTACCCAATTTACTTGCACACACCTGTGCCTAAGTGTTGATTTTTTTCTACATCCACATCGTGTTTGTCACTTTTCTAATTTATCCATTCTTACTGGGATGTGATGATACCTCATGTATTTTTTTTTCTTGTGGTGCTGGGGACTGAACCCAGGGCCTTGCACATGCAAGGCAAGCACTCTACCTACTGAGTTATTTCTCCAGTCTTCCTCATTGTATTTTTTATTTGCATTTTCCTGAAGGCTACTTATATTGAATATTTTTCTTCATGTTTGCTGGAACTTTTTGTTTCTTTTGAAAAACTGTCTACTTCATATGCCCACTTGAATGGCATTACTTAGTTTTTGATTGTTTGTTTGGTGTTATGATTTTTTTTTTCTTTACATATTCTAAATATGAAGATTGTATCAAACACATACTGGGCAAAGATTTTCTCCCATTTTATAAGGATTCCCTCCCCCCTTTTTTTCTTTGCTGTTCATCAACTTTTTAGTTTAATGGAATTTTTAATTTTTACTTTTTGTGATTTCAAAATTCTGTCCAAAACATTTGTTGTCCTTACAAGAGTCTTAAATTGCTTTCCCTTGTTTATTTTGTAGTTTCACAGTCAGGTCTTTTACCACTTTTGAATTTATTTTGAACAGGGTGAGGAATAGGGATCCAGTTTCTTTGAGTACTGAAAATTTATAATGAGCTTTAAAATTGGGATGTATGAGTCTCCCAGTTTTGTTCTTTATATTTTTATTGAAAACAAACAAACAAACAAACAAACAAACTGTATTTGGTATTTGAGGTTGACTGAACTTCCATATTCACTTTAGGCTTATTATTACATCTTTTTCAAAAATGGCATGTGGGAATTTTGGTAAGATTTACATTGATATGTAAATTAATTTGCATTTTACCATTTCAGCAACATTAATCTTATCAATAAATAGTCAATGCCTATTTATTCTTTTAAACATTTTCTATAGTATTTTCTGCTTACAAGAGATATTTGTTTGTTAATTTTTTGCTATGTATTTAATATTCGATACTACCATAAATGGAATTTTTAAAAGTAATTTTGCTTTTAATATTTATTGTTCAGCTACAAAAATTGTATTGATTGGTGCTATATCCTGCACAAATGCTGAACTTTTTTATTTAAATAATTCTTTCGTAGAGACCTTAGGATTTAATTCACACAAAGCTATCTATCTGTTTTTAGAGTTAGATATAGATTGATAGTTTCACTTCACATTTCTAATATGGAATTTTGTTGTTGTTGGGTACCAGGGATTGAACTCCTGGGCCCTTGACCCCTGAGCCACATCCCCAGCCCTATTTTGTATTTTATTTAGAGACAGGGTCTCACTGAGTTGCTCAGCACCTTGCTTTTGCTGAGGCTGGCTTTGAACTCACAATCTTCCTGCCTCAGCCTCCCAAGTCACTGGGATACAGGTGTACACCAACCATGCCCAGCTCTGATATGGATGTTACTATTTTTTTTTTTACTGATTCAATCTCTTATTAAGTCTTTTGAGATTTTCTATGTCTAAGTCAGTTTTGATGGATGTTATGTAAAAATTTGTTCACATTCAATTGTTCATAATATGCCCTTAAATTTTTCTAATTTTTTTGTGGAGTCTGTTTTTGTGGTCTCACTTTTTTTTTTATATTTATTAACTTGAGTACTCTCTCTCTCTCTCTCTCTCTCTCTCTCTCTCTCTCTCTCTCTCTCTCTCTCTTGCTTGGTTAATTGAACAATCAATTTTGTAAATCTTTTGAACAATCAAGTTTGTTTTCTTAATTCTTTTGTCTATTTATTTTATGCTTGTTCTATTCTTTATTAAAATTTATCCTCTGTGCAATTTGATTACAGCTTGCTTCTCTTTGTCTAGTACTGTGTAAATTTAGGTATTTGTTTGGGCAGTTTTTCTTTTATAATGTAGGCCTTTGTGGTTATGAATTTTCTTCTGAGGGCTAATTTAGCTGCATCTCATCAGTTTTGGCATGTTGCTTTCATTTTCATGTTTGATTTTAATTTTTATCCATTTAAACGAGTTTCTATTTTTTTCTTTTTCTTCTTCCTAAAGAGTTCACTAATTGCTACATGTTTGTAAATTTTTAAATTTTCTGTTTTATTAACTTTAGTTCATTGTAGTTACAAAAGATACTTGTCCTAATTTCAGTGCTTTAAAATTCATTGACATTTTTATGGCTTTAAAATGGCAAGTTCTGCATAATGTTTCCTACACACTGGAGTAAAATGTGTATTCTACTCTTCGGGGCAGAATATTCTATAGAGTCCTCTAGACCTAGAAGGGTTATACTGTTGTTCAAGTCATTTTGTTTTGTTTTACATGAACTTTCTGCTAGACATTTCATTCATTCTTGAAAATGGGATATCACAAATTATCCACCCCTTTTTGGAGAAATTTTTCTTCCTTTAATCCTGATAGTTTTCACTTCACATATTTTGGAGCATTGTTTTTTTGACATGTATACATTTATAAGTTAGTTTGTGAGATTGCCCCCTTTATTGATATGTATTATATATTTTAAGTTTTATCATAAATGTGCATATGTATTTAATATATAATTTAATATATGTAATTACGAGTATATATCATGTTCTTGCCTCTGTCTAACAATTTCTGTTACAGCTGATTTTGTCTGACATGTGCATAGCCATCCAGCTGTTTTCTTTGTTGTTTTTTATTTGTTTTTACTTGTACTGGGGGTTTTACCCAGGAGCACTTTACCACTGAGACCTATCCCCAGCCATTTTTATGTTGTATTTTGACGTAGGGCCTCATTGACTTTCAAGGAGCCACCTGTGAATTACTTGGGGGTCGTCTATTTATCCACCTAAACTATTTTCTTGTTTTTACCTTTTCTTCTTCCTAAAAATACACTGTCTAATTGCTACATGTTAGCAAATTTTAAAATTTTATGTTTTTTTAACTTAATTTTATTGTAGTTATAAAAGATACTTGTCCTAATTTCAGTGCTTTTAAATTTATTGACATTTTTATGGATTTAAAATGGGAAGTCCTGCACAAGTCTGTTGGGATATTTCCTTTTTCATCATGTATGCTGGTAATTTGTATTTTCTCTCTCCTTCTTTTCATTAGCATAGCTAGGGATCTGTCAGAGAACCAACTTTTTGTCAAGGTTTAATTGTTTCTTTTAATTCAACTTCAGTTCTAATTTCAATTATTTCTTGCCTTCTACTGCTTTTGCTGTTGATTTGTTCTTCTAGGGCTTTGAGATGAAGTATGAGATCAATTATTGACTTTTTATTCTTTTAAGGAATGAACTCCATGCAATGAAGTTTCCTCCTAGTACTGCTTTCAGAGTGTCCAAGAGATTTTGATATGTTGTGTCTATTTTCTTGTTTACCTCTAAGAATTTTTTTAATCTCCTCCTTGAAGTCTTCTGTAACCCATTGTTCATTCTATTATACCAAATTTATTCACTCATTTAACTGCTTATAGAACTTGAAATAATTCAAGTTTGTCTTTTCACGAGGTGGAAGTGTCACTTTACATGTCTCCAAACATTAATATTTTATGAATATTTTACACATTGGGAATGTGTCATGGATGATACTTGAAACTAATTGTACTGGGGAGTTCAATCTATCTCATGGATAGAAAGCAGAGAGAATAGGAACCAGACTTTTTTTAAAAGCTTTTTTACCAGTCTTTTTGTCTCCCTTGTGCACAATCTCCTTATGAGAATATCTTTGACAACTCTGATTTGCATCTGAAATTTCTGCCAAATTTCACATTCACTGATGGCAGAAAAGTTAGGAGTTGGGCTTTTATTCATTGCTTGGATTATGACATATATCCTTCACTTCACTCTGATATGGAATATATATACTGTTTTTAGACTTATGTATTTTCCTCTGAATTACATAATGCAAAGTACCTTATTCCATAATTAAAGTCACTCTCCTACATGACAGTCAGTTCTACTAACTCTTAATTCATATTAAAAACTGAATAATGGTTTGGTCCAAGTTCTATTGATCTAAGAATTTTTATTTCAGGAGCCATTGACATTCGGGGATGTGGCTATTGATTTCTCTAAGGAGGAATGGGAATGCCTGGATCCTGCTCAGCAGAATTTATATAGAGAAGTGATGTTGGAGACCTACAGCAACCTAGTATTTGTGGGTGAGCATAAATTTCCTTCAAAATTCCTAATTATCATTATATAGTTTTCTTCCCTTGAAGTATATCGTTTGGGAACTTCTCCACAAGAATGTGTTGCAGATTTATGCTTTCAATAAAGAAGATGTTGTAGTTCTTGGTGCTGACAAGACAATGTTAATGATGTTTATTTTCATCCTTAATGTTTTCCTTTGCTGGCATGATATATCTCTTTCACTTGACATATGGTTGACTTAGAGGAATGCATTGATGTCAAATCCTGTGGCCCACATATAGTAGAGGACATAGTTGAGGTAGAGGAGGAAGTCTAAATTCAAAAAGGTTCATTGAGACATTATCCAACAGAAAACATTTTTTAGAAGCTTTGAATTTTTTCTCTTGTTATCATAGAAAAACCTGTCCTGTGTTTTGTGCTTTAAAATTATGTAGTATCCTGCTTTTCCTCCAGTAATATTTCCATACATTCAAATTAACAACAAAAAACTCTCCTTGCCTTGTGAGTGTCAATATTATCTGACAGCTCTTCCATAATTTAAAAAAATATTTTTAGTTGTTAATGAATTTCCTATTTATCCATATATGAAACTGAGAATTGAACCCAGGGCCTCACATATGCTAGAAAAGCTCTTTATCACTACTCTATAACTCCTGCCCTTCTTCCATTATTTGCAGGAAAGTATTGCACATTTATGGAGACCTCTAGGTCCACCCATTGTAATACATTACTATCATAAGTCAGTGTCTGTAATCTTATTTGTATATATTTTTTTCACTAAAATTTCCTTATCACTGTTCTTTCTGATATGTGTAATGGATTTTTTGTGAAATTATTGCCATGGAATGAATGTCAAGTTGGACAAAGACTGCTGTTTTGAGAGATGGTGTAAGTTTTATTTGAGTTAGAGGATTTGTAAAATAATACATCTGTGGATATTTACAATTTGGTTGTTTTTTTTCTCTTTTTTTTAATTGTGTACAGTAGGTTCCATGTTATAGCCTGGGTTTCCTCATATAAGTTAATTGCTTCACAAACTAAGATATGTATGATTCTTCTTTGTATTGCCAAAATATTATATGTGCTTTTGCTTGTATAAATATTAAGCCTCTTTTGTACATGACTTTTGTATTTTATCTTGATTGGCTTTTCATTCTGCCCATGTATGTAGAAATTGAAGTTTTCTATGTGTAATTGTATTGGGGATTGATGGCTGTGATACTCTCATGCTGAACTACACCCCGAGCTCCTTTTCACTCATATTTGGAGAGAGGTTCTCACTAAGTTATTCAGGATGTCTTGAAATTGCAATTCACCTGCCTCAGACTTCCTAGTAGTTGAGATTACATGCATGCACATCATTTGTATATTGATGAGCTTGTTCTTATTTCAAGGATAAAGACCACATTATTTTAAAGGTAGCTTTGAGAAATGTTGCAATTCTCTTTATCTATTAATTTTCAGTGTAATCAAAACCACAAAGTAAAACTTACTGTCTCCAAAATTGTAAATATACAGTTCAGTAACATTAATTCAAATTGTTATGCAATATATCTCTACAAAGTTTACATCTCAAAAGAAAAAAAAAAACCCACAATGCCTAGGAAGCAAGGGCTCATTTCTGTCTCCTCATCACAAAACTATTCCCTTTTGTTCAGAAAGCTTCTTTTTTAGTTTAGAGAGGTCATGTTCGTAGAATTCTGCAGTATTCTTTCTGTGGCATTTCAGTTAACCTAGTGTACATACATTTTGCAAAATATATAATTAGAATAAATTCTTTGACTTCAAAGTTCTGTAGTTTTATATTCCAATATGGCTCATCATTCTTTTCAAGGGATATTTGGTTTGCATCCCCTGGGATGGCTCTGTTGAATAATAATGTAACAACACTGGTGTGCAATGTTTTTAATTTGCTATTGATGTGAGGGCTTATTGCCACACTCACTAAGAACTCTGTCTACTGACTCCCTGTTTGCATTTACCATTAAATGCTATAAGTTTTAGTATATTTTTTTAGCAGGGAAATAATGTTTGTAAAGTATGAAGTATGTAGCAAATGTTTTTACTCTTAATTCAGAACCTAGAGAAAGGTTCCTTTTCTCTCTTTTGCCTCTTATCAAAATTATTTTTTTTAATTTAAAACATCTTCTATGTCCTATAACTGTCTTAAACTCTGTTTTGTGTACTATAATTTAGACAGCCCAGGTTTTGTTCGATCACTTTTGTATGTGTCATTATTATATCATTTTGCTTTCAGTATGTGTGTGTTCTTAGATTTAGAGTATCCTGTAGACTACCTACAGTTGCAATATTTAGAGTTAATTCAGATATCCAAGTTTTGTTTTATCAGAATTTTGTAATCTTGCAGTTGCCAACAAAAAACTCTAAAAATGAAGAATCTCCTACTCATAATTTGTATGAGTATCAACTTGACTTCACTTTATTAAAAAACTGAATATATTTATGTGTCCTTTTAAAATTATATTATTGTTACAGGTGTATATGCCTATTAACAGTATTGTTGCTATGCTTTTTTCTTTCAAATTCTATTGCAAAATTACATGTTTGGAGACCCATCATTACATTAAAATAGAATTGTTTTTTGCCAAGAAATAGTTAAAATTTCATGAGACTTATGATGCTGTGCACTTACATTTTATTATGGAGGATTACCTGTAGTAATTTTTGGAGAACAGATCCAGTGATGATGATTAGTGTGTGTATTTTTATATGTTTAAAGTCTTCATTTTCCTTCTCTTTTGAAAGGTAGTAGCTGTGAATATAATGTCTTGGTTGATAATTTTATTCTTTCATCCCTTGAATATAGAGAGACTCAAATTCCTTCCTGTATTGTGAGGATTCGACTAAGGATTTCACAATTATATAGTTACACATTTCTAGGTGGCCCATCTTTTTCTCTTGGATGCTCTCAGTATTCTGAGTTTTTAAACTTGGATTAAAACCTACTTTGAGTCTTTACAACTTGGAGAAAACTGAGCTGCCTGGATGTTTCATTTTTCCTATTTTCTGAGATGTGTTTATTAGTACTGGAAAGAGAACTTAAGGGCGATTTAGCACTTTGCATTTTTTACTTGGTCTGGCCTTCAAATTTTGATGCTCTAGCTCAACCTCCTATGTTGCTATGTACAACCACCCCTGACTCTTTCAGACATTTTCTAAATAAAGTCTTTAAACATACATGTTCTGCTTATTACTATTAACAATTCTTGACTAATTTTTATTCTGTTTTTTTTGTGTGTGGGTTTAGTTCAGTAATCTTCTTTTAAATGATAATTGACTATTCCCTTTGAGTAATTCATAATTTTGCTTACAGTTTATTTAGCCATGTTTTCGTCTATTGGTAAGCAGGAAGCCCTTTTTGAACAGTCCCCAAATATTCACGTTTCATATTTTTATATTTTAATGAAACAGAAGAAAGTTGGTAGATTTAAAAAATATATTCTGAAGGAGGAAAATCTTTATGTAACACAATGTATTTTTCTCTATTATATTACTCTCCATAGTAATGTACTCATCTTGGATACTGTGAACACAAAGAGGATTAGGAAAATTTTCAAAGTAATTTTCTGTGTGTATTTTTATTTGATTTATATATTTCTACAGTAATGATAGACTTGGATTTAAAAATCCACTCCCCTGTTGTTATTTTTTGCTGTAATTTCTTAGGTTTTCAAAATATACTCAGCCCAGTACAGTAAGTAAACATGTTTGTTATTTTATTTATTACAGCCATGACTTCTCATCATCCTCGAGAAATTTTACCAGAGCAGGGAATAAAAGAGAAGGAAGATATGGAAAGTATGATTTTGACTATTTACAACCAAAAAAACAATGGGAAAATATAGGTGAGAGTAAATTTCAAAAATTGTATTATAATAGACAAAATCAATCATTAGTCTTTATTTATGATAAAAAATTTATGGTCAAAAGACACCAGAGAAAATTAATATCTGAAACAAAATTTCAATGTATTCCAATTATTTTGAGGAGTTTTATATGTATTTTAAGAATAAATCCATAGCCATTTTTGAACTGAAATGCAAAGTGGAAAATTTGAAATCTAGTCCATGCATCAGTTTTTAACTTGGCCAATTATAAAAGTAGCACTGAGTTAAAATTCCAGTCAAACATTTGCACAGAAAAGATATTTCTAAAAGTGAACTTTTTGGGAGTTTTTTTATAAAATGTCCATTTTTCTGAAACAAAAGATGAATTTTTCTTTGTGCCCAAATGGACAAAATATTAAAATTTGTAGAAAAATTTCTACTTCCCCACTATTGCTCAATGACAATTCTGATACAGATTTCTGGAAAGTGCACTACATAGATACAGTGCAGAGCTTGCTTAATACAAGAGAATATATAGAGAAAGAGAGCCCGGTAAGTATAGAAGGTATTGAGCAGGCAAATGCTTTGATATATTTTTTAAACACAGCAGATACTATGACAGTGATAAATTCTACAAATTTACAGAATGTGAAAAAACTTTTAGTGAAAAGTTACAACTTGTTAAGTATCAGAGGATTTATACTGAAGGAAAGACCTGTAAATATAAAAAGTGTGGGGAAGCCTTAAAAAGTTTTTCAACGCTTACTCAACATTAAAAAATTTATTCTGCAGAGAAGACCTACCAATGTGAAGAATGCAATGCACTCAAGAACTTTACTCAACATCACAGTGTTCATAAAAAAGATATGCCATGCAAATGCAAAGAATGTGACAAAACTTCTAATGAAAGCTCCAATCTTATTTGTCACCAGTGGACACACCCTGGAATGATGCCCTACATGTGTAAACAATTTTGCAAAGGTTTCAGTCGAAAACCAAGCCTTAAAAATTACCACAGAATTCATACTGGAGATAAGCTCTTCAAATGTAAAGTGTGTGGCAAAAGTTTTAATACAAACTCGCATCTTGATCGCCACAACAGGATTCATACTGGAGAGAAGCCCTACAAATGTAAATTGTGTGGAAAAGTTACAGTCATAAATCATCACTTACTCATCACCATCAAATCCACAGTGGAGAGAAGCCCCACAGGTGTAAAGAGTGTGGCAAAGCTTTTAATAGCATCTCACATCTCTATTGCCACAACAGGATTCATACTGGAGAGAAGCCCTACAAATGTAAAATGTGTGGCAAGAGTTTTACTCACATATCTTCACTTACTCAGCACCAGCGAATTCACACTGGAGAGAAGCCCTACAGCAGTGAAGAATGTGGCAAAGCTTTTAATAGCATCTCACAACATATTTGGCACAAAAATATTCATACTGGAGAGAAGCCCTACAAATGTAAAGTGTGTGGCAAAAGTTTTTATACAAACTCACATCTCTATTACCACAACAGGATTCATACTGGGGAGAAGCCCTACAAATGTACAGTGTGTGGCAAGAGTTTCAGTCAAAAGTCATCACTTACTCAGCACCAGCGAATCCACACTGGAGAGAAGCCCTACAAATGTAAAGAATGTGGCAAAAGTTTTAATCAAAAAATAGTACTTACTCAGCACCTGAGAATCCACACTGGAGAGAAGCCCTACAAATGTAGAGAATGCAGCAAAGATTTTAATCAACAATCATCACTTACTCGACACCAGAGAACCCATACTAGAGAGAAGTCCTAAAAATGTGAAGAATGGCAAAGATTTTAATATTGAAGATCACATCTTACTAAACATTATAGATTTTACACTGGAGAGAAGTTTTACAATGAAAACATTGCATCAGTGTCTTTAAGAATGAATCAACCCTTATTTCACAGTAGTTTAACACTATTTCACACCAGAGACATGATTGAACAGAAATTATATAAATGTAAAATAGGTGACAGAGTCTCCAATAGTTGTTCACACCCTACTCAGCACCTCAGAATTCATACGAGTGAGAGGACATGCAGAAAAATTTTTGCAAAGCTTTTGGACATTGATCAAATATTTTTAAAACACTGGAGGATTTTTAGCGTATAGAAACCCAAAGAATGTGTCCAAGACTGTATTCAAATTTCTGACATTTTTAAATTTCTGACCTCATATCTGTAGCAAATGTGGAGTAGCATTTGTCCAAACTGTGTACCTTAGATAACAGCAAAATATTTACAAAAACACTTTGACAAATATAAAGATTGTAGTAAGTCTCTTATGTATAGCCCATCCCTTGAAGTATTTGGGACCTAGTGGAAAAAAATCACTTAATTGTAGAATATGGGTAATTGCTTTTGACATTTTCTGAAAATTTTTTAACATCTTTAGCTGATATTGTAGAAATAAGGACATACAAGTATAGAATTGTGCATCCCTAAAAGGATATAATTTTAGTATAAATCTACAATTACTAAAGAGTCTCATTTTTCCCAACTGGAGAAATAATAATACTCAGAGTTGATTATTTCAGAAGTCTCTTAAGATTTATATGAAATTTAAAATTTAAAATTTTCAGTGCCCCTTAAACTTAGGAGCACTTAATCAGTAAATCACATCCTCAGATTTTTTTCTTTTTTATTTAGAGATATGGTTTGCCAAGTTGCATAGGGCCTCACTAAGTTATGGAGGCTGACTTTGAACTTGCAAAGCTTCTTATGTCCCTAGAGTCACAGCATGGTCCACCATGCGTTTTTACTTATATTTCATTTCAGATGCAATTTGTTGCTAAATAAAGTGTGAATTTCTTAATGTTAACCTTGTCATGCATTTAATGATGTTATTAGGTCACACATCTCCCACTATTCACTTTGCTAATGAATCAATGCAATAGTAAAACATTCTATTGGGTTAATAATGCTATAATGTCTTCATTAATTATTTCATATGTTTAATTAAGTATTATTTGGAGAATACTGTTTATGTAAATTATATACTCTCTTGCTTGTAATTATGGGAAAACTAAGAGAGTTATAGGAAGGACCTAGGGATACTAAGATAATGCCCAGATATCCGTAGTTTGAATTATGAGTTTAACATTTCACCTTATAGAGTAGCAGTACACCCTAAGGGATCTACAACTCCAGAGAGTTATACAAGCTCCCAATCAGGGGGAGGAGAAAGACCCAAGAGACTAGGAGCCAACATGCAAATGCAATGATAGAAAATTAACTATTTGATTTTAGTAAATCAAGGAAATAAACATGCATTCTTTATATTCTCAGAAAAATATAATCCATGATTACCTAAAACTTATTCTCATTTTTTATATGTTATTCTCATTTTTTTCTAAATATCATTTGCTCGTTCAGAATATTTTTCTTCTCTAAACACTTTTTGTCTTGAGGTTGGTTACTCTTTTAGTTTTGCTTCTTCTGATGAAGTTTACAGACAGTACCTGACTTCACATCCTTTCATTCATTCACCTGCACCAATTCTTTATATCTGCTATACATATCAGCAGGCCAAATATAGTTATAAAAATAAAGATGTTTTAGAGGGTCAAAACCTAGGCTTATGGGCTAGGTAAGATTAGGAAACTATCTGTGCCAGGTGTGGTGTCACACATTTCTAAACCCAGTGACTCAGGAGACAAAGGCACAAGAATCACAAAATTGAGGCCAGCCTCTGCAACTCAGTAAGACTCTTTCTCAAAAAAAAAAAAAAATCAGGGATGTAGATATAGAATTCCCTGGGTTCAATTTCAGTACCATGAGAGGTGAGTGAGGCAAACAAACACAAACTAGAAAACACTTACAGATTGAAGCAGAGTTGTTTCAATATAAAATAACCAGGATATTTAAAAATAATAAAAGATTCTTCTCTTACCTCAGAGTTTTAATGAAAATCATAATCTTAGGACAGTAATGTTGTAAGAGCCCAAAAATGCAAATGAGAACAGCTATAAGGTGGGTATGAGGATTCAGTTACTACCTCTCCTACATGAACTACATTAGAAATGCTAAGCCTTTCCCTTTCCAGAGGGAGAAGATTAACCTTGAGAGAATTAGACCTCTCCCTCTTTGTGTATACATAACATACATTGAAATGTGACTCTCAGGGCTAAAGCCTTTGATCAAGATGTTAAGACTAAGAGATTCCAGCATTTGAGTGTGTGTCTGATATAGGGTAAGACATACTAAATCTTGCCACACTAACTTGAAGACTCCCTTTTTCTATTATTCCTTCTTTCCATCCTTGTCATTTTATCACTGCTTCTTCAACTTTAATTCCCCTGTTCCATGTAACCTAACATGTTCACAATTTTCAGACATTAGGCACTTATGTTTTTGGGAAACCATTTCACTGTTTACTCGCTCACTTAACAAAAGAGCAACCCTTGGAACTGCTGAGTCCTCTTCTGCTGTTCAGTTATACAACTCCCTATATACTCCAAAAAATTATTCTACAAAATATAACCAAACCCAACACTGTGACTCCCGGATAAGAGCATGCATGATGCAATGGGAGTCCCTGAGCTGGACCTATTGCCTCACATGTTTTAAAGGTTTATAAAAAAAACTTTAAATTTTATTAACATGACAAAATTAACCTGTATACCTTTGCTTACTTTGGATTCAATACATACAATTCTCTAAATATTCACTAAGCAATATATATTTCAAATTTCAAATGTCCAAAATAAACTGCATACACAACCATCAACACACACACACACACACACACACACACACACACACTTGCAACTAAAAATAAGTAAGCAAGTAAATAAATATAAAAAGGGTCTCAAAAAAATAAAAATAAAAAGGGTCTCATCATTTCAGGAAAAGATCTATCCTATCGGTTGATCAGGCCAGAAATCCTAAGTGTTATCCATGGCTGCTTGCCATTACCATATCAAAAAATATTATTGATTCTAGTTTTGAATTATAGCAATAACTGACACTGCTACACAAACTGAGGTTAGTCTAAATATAACCTACATAACAAGCATAAAAATGTTTTATTTTGCACAATGAACTTTTGGTAAAATGTTTCAGATTTTTTAAAGAAACCTCTGGTGGTGCAGAACACAGCTGAAGCCATCTGATTTTTGCCTGCAAACCATTTGGGCAGCAGTAAAAGTAAAATGCTTTTCCATCTTTAGCCAAAACTGGAAATTATTTTTTTTCAAATTGAAAGCCAATCTTCTACACAAAAGAAGAAAAAGAAAACAATATGAGAAAAAATTATCAAGAGCATGAAAAAAGTTTAGCGAGTAAATTGTAAAGAAGAATTAGGCTGATGCAGAAGAGAGCATGGTGTGTAGACCAGGGTTGGAATCCTAGCTCATCATTTGTGCCCTTGGGTAAGTTATCAGCTCTAATCTGCAGTTGTGAGGATTGTAAGGGAAACTAATTATACTTGCCTCAGAATCCAATTGGAGGAATTAAAACATGTTTCAAGAGGTCCTCAATATATAATAGCCACTAAAACTATTAGTAGGCTATTTAAGTAATTTTTCAAGTTGGAAAATAAGACTTACTGTTTCTCTTCAAACTGAAAAAAAATTACCTGTAAGCATAAAAGCTCAACATGAAATAACATTAACAAGTAGTACGAGTGGAGAAGAGGTTCCTCTCCCTCGATAAAAATCTCTCACTCCTGTTGTGTCTGTGAACTGACTGAGGAAATTTAAAGCTGATGCAATGTTTCACTGTGTAGGAGGCTTCCAGACAAATATTCCCATTGCCATCCAATGGAGCTGGTTGACGTATGCTGTGTTCACAACTCTGACTATTTCAAAAAGTAAGAAAATTGTAAAAGAAGCACATAAGACAAAAAAGTACCATTATACACTTTGGGATGGCTCTCCAACCTTTAGTTTCCATTGAAACAGTGAGAGCCACTGGAATTTTTTATTCTTATATAGGGGACACACAAGGGGACATTCCATGGAACATTTTATCCCCAAAAGTGAAAAGGGATAGGATTCCTAAGGAACAGGAGTGTGTAACTCAACCTCACTGAGTGATTCCCAAAATTGGAACCACACCTCATTATTTGAGTGAGGGTAAAAGTCAAATATATTGTGGGGTGCAATAACCATTCAGTACCCCTTACTCAGAACTTAAATTTTTGTACTGTCCAGAGTGGTTACCAACATCTTTCAGGCTAAAAAGAACCTCTGATGGTACAGAACACATCTGATGACATATGATTTTTCCTGTCAACAATATGGGCAGGAGCAATGCAGGACTGTCTTTCCATCTTCAATTAAAAGAAGAATTTCATTAGAAACAAAAAGCTATACGTCTTTGAGTAACACATAAACTTGTAAAAAATGTCATGCATATACTGATTTATAATATCTTACACAGCTAGCCATGGTGGAACATGCCTTTAATCCCAGTGGCTCAGGAGACTGAGATAGGAGGATCACAATGTCAATGTCAGCCTCAGGAATTACAAGGCACTGAGCAACTCAGTGAGACCCTATCTCTATATAAAATACAAAAATGGGGTCGGTTGTAACTCAGTGATTAAGTGCCCCTGAGTTCAATCTCCAGTAACTCTGAGTGGTATTTGCCAGAACATTTCTGTAAAATTCTGCACTGCCATTTGCTCAACCTAAGAATTTTCTAAGGCAATGAGATATTGAGTCTTTCTTTCTTTCTTTTTTGTTTCACCCAAACAAAAAAGGCATCTCTTATGATTGAAAATGATATAAAGTGTATATCTAAATTACTTTTCATAAAAAATAAAAAGTGATAGCACTTATCACACTTTCTAAGGTAATTAGTACTTTTAAAATTTTTAAATATGACTTTTACATATATTTCAGGCTTGTTTTCCTGTTTCAATAACCAAAATGGAAATATTTGCTAAATATGCTTAAAAATACTCTAGATTCAAACAGTATTTGAAGGCCAAGGTGGACAAATGACCAAACTGGGCATAAAGAGGAGATTCCATTGGTGATCCTTTAGGGGAGAAAAAAAGTTGATGCCACAGTTACTTTCATAATTTTAATACAATCTATTCAGAAAATTGTCTTAGGAATATCTGCTTTCAACAACAAAACACAACAAAATCTTCTTACATAAAAATTCTTCACCTAAGTGAAGCCATTTGGCTGCATAAATATATTTTATTCCAAGCTTTCATGATTCTTTGGAAAATTATTATTTTTAAAAACTTTATATTCAGAATATTGTCTTTAGATTAAAAATACAATATTTTAAAATGTATACCAAATATTCTTGTTAACAACTTAAATCTCGAAATAAAGAAAACCAGTCTGGCATTATAAAAATATCTTGAATTAGAGATAGACAAGAAAACCTTGAAATAATGCTTAACCAATCACAAAGTGACTATTCTGTAATAGATTACCTCTAATTATATAAAAATAAATAAAATTGATAAAAGAATAAAGAAAAATAAGCAGTGATTACTGATTTATCATTAGAGAAATATCAAACGCAGCTCAATAAAAAAATGAGGGAAAGCCCACAGCTGTACTAGTAAACAACAGGCCTGGCCAAATTAATACTAGAAGCTAGACACAATTCAGGGGTAAGAGTGACACCTAAACATCTATTGAAGAATGGAACTATGAGCTGCAAAGAACAATGTTACATGGACACTGGCTGAAAAATAACCAACTATTCTCAAATTAGCTCTTCATTAAAGACTGAGTTAGGACTATTAAATGAGGATATTCTTTTCAAATTATTGGTAATTTTAATTGGTTTACTTAATATACAAATAGTGCCAGGAGGTATAATCAATTGTATTTGAAGCTTCAATGTTTAGAGCAACCTACTTTCTAAGGACACAGAAAAGCCCAGAAAAATGTCTTGCAAACATGGAAATAGAAGATGGCAATCTGCATCTCAAAGAGTGGGTCTCAAAGGAAATCATTCCAGCAAGTATCTTGATGTAAAAATTCAAAAATTAGGACAAATAAATACCTGTGTAACTCAGTCTATTCATTGTCTTATGAGATCCCTGTGACACTGATGCAGCCCATTAGGATACACATATACTGTCCCTGCGCCTTGGTTGAATGAATGTACAATTGTATCAAATCACATTCCAACAGCATTGAAATGCTGACCTGCTGCAACAATAAATAAATAAATAAATTTCTTACTAGAATATTCTAAAGGAATTCAAGGACATAGCTTCTTACCAGATGGGGCTATAGAGACTTGTTTTCTGGTATGGCACGTCCATAAAACAATATAGACTACATTTACCTCCTTTGTTTATGTAACTCCCACTTCTCTTTGTGACAAAACTTTCTTAGTAAGGATGTTCATATATAAGTCTCATAAAGAACTAGAAGGCCAGTGGAGTTGACTGGTACATGGGCTACCTGGGGCAGGTAGTTAAAACAAAAACAGTAGCAACAGAAAAGAAATATAAGTGCCCAATAAACACTGACAACAAAGTGAAAATGATTTCTGTTATTTCTCCACATATACAATCTGAAGATTTACATGTATTATGTTGTCAGGGAGAATAATACAATCTAGAATTCTTTCGGAATGGCGATGTAGATGATTCAAGTGGTGAAATTCTTAGAGTTTAGGAGATTCCTCATCTTGGGTATTTGTTCTGCATATTCTGGAAATCTCCAGCTTTTTTTTCTCTTGAAGAGACAATTTTCCAGAAGGCTTAGCTAACCTTACAACACAGATATCACTGTGAGTTTTCTGGTGCACTTCCTCTTTCCCCAGGAGACAGAATTAACAAGTAGCTTTACTATGGTCTACAAGGAGCTTGGCAAAAATTTTGATTTACATGTAGGACAATAATTAATACTGGCTGTTTCCAAAGATAACATTCCCACTGAAAAATTTTATACACAGATTAGAAATAGATAAAATATATGCATAGACCTCCACACATTGGATTACAGAATAAGATCTTTGGATAGTAATTTTAGTAAAAAAAAAAAAAAACTAGAATCCAATATTTAAATATCCATCTTACCACCCATGTCCTAATATAACTTAATTCTGGCATTGAAGGTGCCCCTCAATTACTTCCCTCCCCCCCCCCACACACAGAAGGGGAATGTCAAAAAACATTCCAGCTCAGATCCCAGATGAGGACTTGCCTGGATTGGTCTTCTCTAAACTGCTCTCTTTTACCCATAAATGCCTTCTGATAAATAGTCATAGGTCCTGGTGTGAAGGCTGAGCCAACATGCAAATGTGCTCTGGACATATTTGTGCCTAGAACCCTGGAAGGTTTGAATACACCATGAAAACATGTCTTTATCATGTGCATCTCCCTTTAAATATGATGAATAATGCACCCTCTATGGAATGTGTGTGCCTGGTTACCAGAGTTCTAAGTTCTATTTGGTTCTAATGCTAAAAAAAATTGAGGTTGATTTCAAAGCTTCATTACCTGGGCCACTTCCTATAATAAGACTATCACAAAGCATTCCTTGGAGTGCTGACTTTTTATCTTTTATATATTTAAACATATACAAATGAATATGGCCTTTCAGTTTGTTGGAAAGTTGTCAATACATCTTGTAAAAGTACTGGAAGGCCAGTAGAGTTGACTGATACATGGGCTACCTGGGGCAGGTAGCTAAAACAAAAACAGTAGAAACAGAAAAGAAATATTCAGTGCCAAATAAACACATTGCCTTTTGCCCACATTGGTGAGTGCTTCCAGCAGGCTTGACAGGTGCCCGTAGTAGACTTGGATGTGGATGTCCGCATTAAAGCCTGATTTTTTTCTAAGTGGTTTAATCTGGAGGCAGAATAAGAAGATTAGCACAGAAGAGACATCAGAGAGCACAGCTGTCCCTGGGCTCCCTTGGTCACTGGTGAGACATTTTTTGAAAGAAATACCTATGGTGGCCACATGATGGCAGCTTTCCACAGAACAAGGCAAACCTGGGTAATCTTTCTGGCTCCCGCCACTCACCTGGATACTGGGACCTGGGTGCTCACCTGCCTTCCTACAACAGTCAAAAAAGCCCTGCCAAGGGGGTGCATCCTTAATTGCAGATGGACACTCTGTACTTTACAAAGAAAAAAAAAAACAGCATTACTTTTTTCTCACCTCTGCCTGCTTGTTTTGATATGATTCAAAAGAGAGCTCTGTATCTTGCTCCCCAAATATCAGTGGTGCAAAAAGTCATATAATACAGAGGAGACTTATTGTTAAAAGAGGGTCAAGGATTTCTTTCTTCAAGGAAAAAAAAACATTTGGCTTTCATTGTAAATCCAGGAAACTAATTCCAGATTTTTATAATTCTATAGATATATCTCCATGTATGTGCTATTAAATAAATATATAATCAAGCACCTTGCTCCTCTCTGCCCTAGTTAAACATGGGGGACCTTGAGATTATCTTCTCATTTGGATCCCTTCACCTGTATATCAATGCAGAAGGGGTGCAGTCCCTTCTTCTTCTCTTTTCAGGCCTGAATACCTTTGGCAGACTCCACATAGGGAGAGATTCAAAAAATTCTGAAATGAACCTAAAGACATTTAATCATCAGACTTTTATTCTACCAATTTTGTTTCATGTTCCTATTCCCTATTTTTTAATTTATTTTAGTTGTTATTCTTAAGTTTAATGGCATAGAATCCATTTTGATAAAATTATACAAGCATAGAATCTCTTATTTATAATTCATAATTATTTTGAGTTGGGAATATAGTACATTGGTAAACTTCTTGCCTCACATGTAAAGATCTGGTTCAATCCTCAGCACCAGAAAAATAAATAATGATATTTTGTCCAGTTAAAACAATAATTCATAATTATTCTAATTATTCATTCTAATGTCTTTCCTATTCCTATCTATTCTACCTTTCTTGAAGGTATCTTTGGATAATCTACTGAACTTCTCCCCTTTTCCTCTCTCATTTATTGTCGTTTAGCCTCCACATATCAGCAAAAACATTCCACCTATGTTTTTTTGTTTGTTTCACTCACAATGAGAGTCTCCATGTCCATTTAATTACTGGGATATGTAATAGAGTCATTCTTCTTTATGTGTGAGTAATATTTTATTGTTTATATATACAACAATTTCTCTATCCATTTATCAGTTGATAAGCATCTAGCTTTGTCCCATAGCTCAACTCTTGTGAATTGTTTTGCTATAAACATTGATGTGACTTTGTCACACTATATTATGCTGATACCAAGTCATATATATATGATATACATATATGTTCTCTTACTATATATATATATATATATATATATATATATATATATTTATTTATATATTGAAGAATGTGATAATTGGTTCAAAGTGGTGGGGTGTTAAATACTAGATTTTTCTTTTTTTTAATCTCCACAATGCATTCCAGAGAGGTTACACAAATTTGCAGTCTCACCACAATCTTTGAGTGTTTCCTTTTTTTTCCACATCCTCACCAAAATTTGCTTTTACTTATATTCCTGATAATTGGCATTATAATTGGAATGAGATGGTAGCTCAGTGTAGTTTTAATTTGCATTTCTCTAATTGCTAGAGGTGCTGCCTTCTCAGTGTTTTTGACTTTTGCTTCTTGGTAGCAGCATCTATGGCATTTTGGGAATCAGTTTTGCTTTATATATGAAGTGTGGACAAGATTTCACTTGAAGGAATGACTCTGAAGCTTAATACACATGACCATGAGTCCATGGATGACTTTAACACTGTAGTCATGACCATGATTATGGAAAAAATGAATATAGGGTGAGAAGAGGGAAAACAAATAGGGAGCAAGAAAGAAATAAAACATATTGGGGACAAAAAATACACCTTCCTCAATTAAGTGTAAGTGAATCCAAACCAGGCCTGGTCCTCAGATGTTTAGGAGAGGGATGGGCCATTTCTCCAAAGACCAGTTCCTTAGCTAAGCCAAGCTGAGACTGGTAGCAATGTGCCCAAGATGCTCCCAGCTATGGTGTGCAATGTATTTCTGGAAGTCACAACTTGAGGTAAGTATCCTCTTGAATTTTCAAGGTTTAATTAATGCACACACCCCTTTTGGGCATATTGGTCCAGGAGCTGAGATTAATGCTGGCACAGACTCTTGGTAATGGCAGACATGACCCACACTCCCCTTGTATTTTCTGACCAGTAGAGGTAGCAGCCCCAACAAGGAAGCTCTAGTTTCAACCCAGTATTAACAAGAAGCATGCCAAATATGGCTTTACATAGTGCTGATGAAGGAACTCCCTATGGGATCCTGCTGAAAAAAAATGGGCAAGAAGAGAGACAGAGAAACAGACACAGAGAACTGTGGTCATGGTTCTTGACAGGTACTAGTGACCTTGAGTTCTCTTACAATACTGCAGAAGGAGCAAGACCTGTGAATAGTCATCCTGAATTGTAAACCCCCTGAGGTTAGGGTCAGGGCTCAACCCCCAAGCAACACTGACACATTCATTCTCATAGGAATGTCCATTCCAAGCCTTAAATTTTTAAAAACTTTTCCTCAAGACCACATGCACTCTGAAAATTACAGTCTCATTCTTCTTGGTGTGGCACCTCCTATGAAGCAGGACAGGTTTGGTACCTGGATGAGCTTTCTAGCATAAATTCTTAGGGACAGCTGTACAGGGCATGCAGGCCAAAGTTGGGTATCCCAGGCCACTCTGAGGCACTGAGTGGAAACAGGGATTATACTTCAGTCATGTATTTCTATATTTATATGCACTAGCAATAAGTTCACTAGGACCACTATAGTTATATATGGGTTGAAACATTTTCCTCAAGAAATTCAGCATCAACCAGCGCAGTAGTAATCTCATCACACATGCAATTAACAATTTGTTTTTACATATGAACATTATCTGAAACAAACCATCCTTACTTTTAAACCATCATTCTTAGGTCTGCATAAGAGCTTGTAGAATAGTTGCACCATAGATACCCAGCCATATTGCTATAATGGGTCATTGGGTTTCTTATAGTTTTTAGCCATTCTAAAAATAATCATAATAAACATCTTACGCTAAGTAATAAAACAAGAAGTGAGTGTAGAGGAAGTATTCTTGATTGGGGAATGATTTCTTTCCTCTCCCTTCCCTTTTCACAAGACCACACTTTCTTGGAAGTCTAGGATTTGGGGATAATATCTGTCCTTAAATTGTTGGGACCTCAACTCGTAGACTCTTTGTGTCTCTCACCCATACTCAGCTTATCTTTCTGGTGTAGTTGTACAGATTTTGAGCAGGTGGGATGCATTGACCTCCTAAGGATGACCCTTACCAGCACTGAGAGAGGAGCCAGACTGAAACCCAGTTGTGAAACAGGGCTGAGCAGAAGGGAGCTGAGTGGCCAACTGTGAGAGAAAAGAGTTCAAGCCACAACAACTTCATATTGCTTTCTGAGACAGAGGAAATGTACTTTATGTGCAGCCTTCTGGTTTATGCAATCACATGAAGCCTTCTCCATCCACAGGATGAAATGTCTTGGAGTCTTCAGGATGAGGGAAACGTGTGGTGGGGCTCTCTATATCCTTTTGTTTTTCCAAGTTTTTTTTTTATTTCTATTTCTATAGGATCATTAGCTTCTAGGAGGTCACGTGTTTCATCTCCTAGGTGAGAGAAAGTCATTGTGACTACATGGCTGTTCCATAGACTAGACCATTTTAGAATGAGAAGTTTGCACACTCTGTCCTTAGAGAAAGGAGATCAATGCCATTTGTGATAGAAATAATCTCAGTTGAATAAAAGAAAACTTTGTGCAAGGAATCAGGAAATATTGATCAAATACAGCTCTGTCCTACCTGTTTGTGCAAGATAGTCAGACCAGGTCCCTGAGGACTGATTTTTTTTTTCTCTTCACAGTGACTGGTATTTGTTCTTACTCTCAAAGGCCCTTTTTTATTCTGGGGTTGGTATCCTCTGTGTCTTCCCCCTGAAAATTGGTCTAAGTCAGACATTTGTGCAGCAGATAGGCAGAAGAAAATTGGGAAAAGATGTGCAAGGCCTAGCACTGCCTGGCTTCCTGGATACACAATGAAATCCTGTTGACTTCTTCCAATGGCACTTAAAGCAATAATCACACTAAAGGTAAAATGGGTGTTACAACACTATACAGTGTTCACACAAAATAGTGCTGGAAGAAACCAAGGTCTCTGAATAAATTTATACACCTATAAAATATGTGTTCAGAAACTAGGGGGTGCAGTGGCCAGGATCTAGTGTCTGAGGAAACGTGTGGAGACTTGGCCACATTCGGGGTAGGATAACCTGGAATCCTGGTTTAGAGGACCTGGTACTTCCTTTGACTTGCTCTTAGAGTGCAGAGGAAATTGCAGGAATGGAAAACTGCATGTGGAGAAGAAGCATTTGTGTTCTTCTGTGACCTGGTAGCTCTAATTATTCAAATTGATTCAGAAGACCCTACCTCAGTTGTGGGATGATATTAAATGGTGAACAGATGGCTAGACTTTTATTAAATTCTTTCATGGAATTTTAATGTATTTTTTATTTGAGGCAAGCATTACTTATTTGGGTTTTAAACTGCCACAAACGCTTAAGGTTTTGAGGACATTTCTGTAAGTATACCAGGGAAGTTGACTTAAGAAAAATAAGTGAAAAAAAAAAAAAGAATATGAATGCCAAAATTAGAAAGGTGATGTGGAAATATATATGTTTATCAACCACTAGAAGATATTGGTAGGCAGGAAACCTCCCAAACTCAGGAACAAACTTACCGGTACAGGGTCTATGTGAAGTTCTATCAGGGGATCTTTACCTTTCCTGCCTCCCCTCTTCCTCCTTTATGTCAATGATAATCTTCTTGTACTTGATGGAGAGTAGCCTTGAGCTAGGAGGTCAACACTGATTCAAAACAGTCTGGATTTGTCTTCATATTCAGGTCTGCCACTTTCAAGCCCAATGGTTTTGACAGGAAGTTTAAACTCCCTGTGAGCTCTAGTCTCCTCATCTATAAAGTGGAGATGTTCTGAGCCCTGAGTTCTTGGACAGTGTCATGAACTAACATAGATGCTCAGATCCACAGTATAGACAATGGCTTCCCTGGATACCAGAATGGAGTCTGATGTGTTATTTGTTTCCAATGTCTGTTTTCTCTTCTTCCAGAAGTTGCTTGTGTTTTTCCTGGGAATCCCCTTCTGCTTTCCACTCCATGTGGGGTGAGTCACAAAGGTTACCCAGACCAGGAAGTCATAGCATGAACCCCTCTGAACAAGAGGCTCTTAACCTGCAAAGTTGGTTTGAGCTGGTCTGGACATACTCTTTCAGAGGGCCACAAATAACTATAAAGTGAGCATGGAAAGCTTATTGCCAACTATGGCTACAGGGGAGGCCAGAAAATAAAATGGGAAGTGAGAGATGAAAAGACACTGATTCCTGAAGTCACCTCTGTCTCAGTCAGAACTACCCACACATATTTTATGTTTAAAAAAAAAACAAATTTGGGGCCAGGTGCAGTAGCACATACCTGTAATCTGAGTGGCTCTGGAGGTTGAGGAAGAAGCATCCTGAGTTCAAGGCCAGCCTCAGCAACTCAGCAATAACATGGTATTAAGCAACTCTGTCTCTAAATAAAATACAAAATAGGGCTGGAGATGTTTCTCAGTGAATAAACTAACTCTGAAAGTGTTGTTTTTTTTTGTTTATTTTACTGATATGTGTGTGTGTGTGTGTGTGTGTGTATATATATATATATATATATATATATATATATATATATATATATATATATATTATAAGTGGGCATACACTTATAACCAATAATTTGTTTCTATAACCATATCAATTGAGATACACTTCTTGAGTGAGTAGAACAGGTAGAGCCAGGTTATAGATTCCAGTTTCTTGAGTGTCCCTTGAGCAGAGATAACTTCTGATTGGCTACATGTACTAGTGGTTTGAATAGGCCGAATAGAATTTGTGGGTGGGTATCAGATCATTGCTTATTTCTAAACTAAGAGTGGTTTAATAAACCAAGCATTTACCAGAGCCCCTTATGCTGGAGATACAGGATGGAACTGATCCTCTGATGAAATTCTTCTGGTTGTTCAGTGCACAGGCTTACCATTTGTTTTGGTGAGTTTCTAGCATAAAACACCTCACATGCAAATCTTTATTTGAAAGTGATGAAAATGTGCATGTATCTTGTGAAAACATTTTATACCTGGACTCACATACTGTGGATGATGATCATCCTAACCTCATTGGATGGTGAAGTGGGAACCAAAAGTTTTTGCTGCACAGGAACTGGGCTCAACCTTTTCTCCTGGTGGTCCTAACCACTAGAATGTGAGGAAAGACAGTCACACCATTTAGCTTTATCTTAGTTGATCTTAGCTCTATCTTTTGGCTTTGCCTGAAAGAGCTGGAGACTACAACTTTGTAAATCTTGAAAATGTAGCTAGAGCAAGCTTAATGTATATTATGAGAACTTTGTAAATGTTTAATGATACAAGGTTGGTGACTTCAAATAAACAGAGTGTAAGAAGGCTCCCTTTCAAACTCTAATTCTTTTAAGTAAGTCAGAAAGATTTAAGACATTTCACTCAGAATAACAGGCATGAGTTTATTGAATAGATAAACAAGGAAAGGGGACACTCTCATAGTAGATAATGGGTCCTCTGAGAGGGGAGAGAGACAGTGTGCCTTTCATGCAACACACTTTTGTTGGTATCCCAGAGAAGTTTCCAAAGAGTCTCACACAGGCCTACTACTTGACTTTGAATTGACAGCTGGATGACATCCAACTATGATAACTTTAGGTCACCTTGGCCAATGCAACTGATTCCAGTTGGATTCTTAACCATAAATTCTTACAGATTTTAGAGCTAGTAAAAATATTTTTATCTCTCTGGGTTTCAGAATCTGCTATGTGGAAAGAGTCACAAAAGTTCCTTTCTTAAGGGTAACATGGCTTCCTCTTATGGACATTTATTTTATACCTGATTTTCTCCTGCAGATAACAGTTTACTGAGAAATGTGATATACCCTGTACACTTAAAGCAGGCAGGGTTACAGGTTAATTTCTTCATGAAGAGAAAAGCATGTGGGAGTCAGCACAGTGACCCACACTTTATAGAATTATTCCCTGAATCTCATGCTCTCACCACTCACATCTGTCCCCTATCATTTAGCAAGAAGTAGTTTAGCCTAAATCATGCTGTTGTTGATCCTATGTCCCAAAGACTGCGCCCCAGACAAACATCAGTTATACCAGAGAACTGGATAAAAATGTGGATTTTCAGGTTGCAGATCAGCTTTATTATATGAGACTCAGAGTGGCTCACAAATCTTAATTTTTATGATCCATTGAGTTCCATGGTTGGGGCTTACAATCTGTGTCCTGATTTGGTCTCTCCTCCAAGAACAATTTTTTTTCACCACTTTACAAAAGAAAAGTTAATTATGACCTCACTAACTTACACCTTAATGGCCTGCATCCAAAATTGACTAGTTTCAGCCCTGGTGGACAGACCCTGAGATCCAAGGGGCTGGATGCATGGATCTCTCCTGCTGAGGTGTTCAGGTAATCATGCTGCAATGACCTCATTAAGACCTTCAACCACAACATCCACAGCTAACAGTGAATCCCTGTAAACATTTTAACCTTTACTTCTGTTCCAGACATTAAAGTGATACCTAATCTCTTGTTTAAAAACACTAAAGAGGGCTGGATTTGTGACTCAGTGGAAGAGTGTTCTCATAGCATGCGTGAGGCACTGGGTTTGATCCTCAGCACCACATAAAAATAAAATTTAAAAAATTACATCCACCTCAAACTAAAAACAAAATATTAAAAAAAAATTAAAAAAACTCTAAAGGCCATGCTACTGCACTGTAACCCTGATTGGATGGGTTTTCTTAATAAAGATTCTGGATAATGATGTGCAGATCCCCACAGTTACCCGATAAGACCACTAGATGGCGAGCGTGATTTTTGTTTTGTTTTGCCAGTGGAGGTGCTCTGCAGGTGGCTGGGGGCTTCTCTTGGTTGCTCCCATCAGAGTCCCTGAAGTGACCCTATGCTGAGGCAGGTTTTACTGCAGATTCCAGGAAGTGATAGGAAGCCAGGGTCTTTGACTACAGTACTACTATAGTACTGTAGCAGGAAATTTATTTAAAATGGTGCAGATCCTTCTCCTCATACAGGACAGGCTATTTGCCCACAGCCTGAAATCCTGGTAGTGGCAGAGATATGGTCATAGGCCCTAATAATACCAATCTCCAAGAGAAAAGTAGAGACAATATTTTCTTCTCCTGAAAAGTATACTCTGGTTTTATTAACACCCAGAACATATGGCCTGCTTTTTTTTTTTTTGATGCTTTAAAGTGTTTATAAGGAAGGTAACTGAAAAGGTTAGAAGATATCTCGAATTTGAATCCAAGCCTAGCTCTACTCCAGACTATTGTGCACATTATCTGCTAATGTACCTCTTCTGCAACCCACGTTTACAACAATGCTGGAAGAGACTGTATGCAACAGGGACAGTGCCTGCACCATTCCCACATTCCAGGTGCAGAGCCCTTCCTTTCTTCCCACCTCTGGAAGACTTTTGTGTTTCCCAGCACTAAGATGGGGAAGGCCTAACAGAAAAGAGGGGCTTCAGTGCCTCCCCATGACCAAGTCCAAGTGGTACAGGTTACAGATGCAGTTGCTCTTGCCTTTTTTAGGAGATTT